>NC_088645.1:33501462-33628962 GCF_964019385.1 Sycon ciliatum
TGTGTGAGTTGGTGTGAAGTCTATTACGTGTCTTGTGTAGATCGTGAAATAACGGGTTCCAGGACAGAGCCTTGAGGTACCCCTCCCCCCCCCCCCCTCCACTACAGGTCACGGGTCGCCAGAAGCTTTAGTGGATGGATTTGCCACTGTGTGGCGGTTTGGTTGTGTTTATTTTAATTCGCAAACCAAACGGACTGAACATGTCCAATGACAAGGAAGCGAATGAAGTCCAAGTAACCCAGGAATGGGAAACTCGGCAGCAGACACAGATGAAAAGGAAATATGGGAACAGAATGTGTGCCGACGAGCGCTTAGATAGGAAGCGAACCAAGATTGTGCTGTGCCACAAATGCGGCAGGAGTGTAGTTCGTTCATGAGTGGCTGGTGCTTGACCCGGTCGAAAGACTTGCTCATATCCAAAAATAATATTCCGGTGTACGTGACCGTCATCCAAGCGTTGTTGTCACTTTGATATAGCCAGTGAAAGGACATCCTCTGTGGAGTGATCGAAGCAGTAGGCGAAACAAGAATATTAATATAATATAATTGAATACTGAACGCCCTCAGCTTGACAGAACAGTCATAATAATTATAACATATCATGCACGGCCCACGACGACAGTAACTGCAGAGTTCCCTCTAGCGACTGACCGCCGATCAGCATTGTATTTTTGCCAGGACAAGAGGCTTGACACATTTGACAGACGCTGTTACAATACGGATCGGCTATAGCGTTGGTGTTTGATTTTCGTGAAAATATCACTAAAGGCGATATAATAGGCGATATGCATACTTAGGTATGCCTGACACATGCATGTATGGTGTCATTCGAATCAGTGCAGCTTGCAGAAGCGTGCATACTGTGCATGTGACTGTGCAGTACGCGCAGTGCAGAGCTACATGTACTTCCTGCGGAAACAAAAACTTCGCGACATTTTGACATGAGCTTTCAAGGAGTTGCTGTGCTCAACAAAATGTGTTCTTTTGGAAGAGAAACACTTCAACACATTCAACCGACATATCAACAATATCTACAGGATCGATTAGTGGGAGTAGAGTCTCAGTCTGGGTTGCCATCGCTCGACTCATCACCGCTGAAAACCGTTCCAAGTGGCAGGTCCATCGACACGTGATGTCGTATGTCACGGAGAAGCTTCTCTTCGTACCTGATCGTCTTCGCTGTTACCTAAATGCCTTCTCCAACATATCGGCAGAGACCACGGTAGCGCTTCAGCGATGGTACTCATTGCTGCCTCCGCTCTCGCTCGAGGATGCTCCGGAACAACAAGCACAGCCAACACCAAACATTTCCGAGGGATATCATAGTCGTACCAGCGCTTCCTGACTGCCGCGATCAGATCTCGCCGTGTACGATGTATAATTTTTTTGGATCATCACTATAGCCGATGAAAAATGTATGCAATAAAATCCTTTTGACAAAGAAATCGTATCATTATAGCCGATATATTACCATAGCCGATTATTACTATAGCAGATCCGATATGTATAGAAAGGGGTGGTTAACGAAAATGAATTTGAGAATACGATCACTATAAGTATAAGAGGTATATTACTATAGCCGACAACCCTATACTATAGCCGATCCGCACTGTACATCTGTCGTCACGTGACAGGGGCTGTTACATCACATGACAGAGGCTGTTACATCACGCTCACGGAGGACTGACTTCCAGCACCCGCTAGGAGGAGCTTGGCGAAGCAAAAAATACCTTTGGTGACGAATCGAGAGAGGAGCGGTGGTGACAGCGGGCTACTTCCCCCAGTTGGGACTCCCATTTCTGTCCGCCGCTAGCGCCACGCTTGGTTTGTGTCCACGGTCAATGGCAGTGAGCCACTGATAGAATTCGTCCTTGCGCACAGCGTGTTTTGGCCATGCACATCTGTGCACGACAGCGAACAACACAGAGAGCAAGGCGAAATACACAATCCTACACAGTTGCTAAGGCAAGACGCTCTGATTAGTCCGAGGTCTGTGAGTGATCTAGCCCTAGGTCGCGAAGCCCGAGGGGCGTAACCGCAAAATCACTCACATGACCAAGGGCCTGATCAGAGCGGAATGCCCGACGCAACTGTGTAGGATTGTGGTTCATACAAGGACCACCTCCCGAACAACTAGTAGTACATGTATCCCTGAATTTCTAGTACTAGTACTCAATAAACATCTATTTTTGCTCTAGTTACGTGTACGTTACATATAGACCACCCTTTTCAGGTGATCTACGGATATCTCCCCTAGTTTGAGGGGATTATGACTCATAATCCCTTCAAACGAGGGGATATCATATCCACAGGAAATCCTGTGGATCCCCTCGGACGGTGGGTCGGACCCAGTCCTTCTACCAGCATAACCAAGAGAGCTAGCTCCCTTGGCTGCTGTTTGAATATGCAAGAATGGGCCTTCCAGATAAGGTCTAAAAAGGGGAAGTGGCTATAGTTGTCAAAAGAAAAGCATATTGGTGAAACAAAACAAGGGAAGTGGCAATCTTTCTATCAGCACCAAACAAGAGCATATTATTTTAGAACATACTACATGAACCGGATGTGCCGAACACCGGTAACCATAGAGACAGACCACACCCGCATATAGATGCTGGTGATACTGGTCATAAATAGACCGGATAAGGAATAATAATCCGATAGCCTATGAAGAGTAAAAGAAATTGAACCAATCACAACAAAAATGCTCGTCCAGCACACGAGTTGTCATAGAAACATTGCACGAAATGACAAAGACCCATAGTAATGAGCATCGCCGTTCAATGCAAAATTGGTTTCTAGTACAGTATTTGGAAATTTCCTTCTTTCACAGACCTGAAAGACAAACCGTTGCAGCAGTTACTGTAGCCTACTACTAACTCAATGTCATTGGGTCTACATGTGGCATTCACGCTTTACTGGTCTTGTCAAATTTGTTCCACACAATCACAAACAATCCATCTTATTTCGGGTACTTTTACAACATTAGACTAAGCCATAGGACGGACGTCAGTGTCTGACAATTCTTCATTGTAGTCTTTGATTTGTACCGGGAATAAATCGCCTCCACGCAGCTATGTTGTTGGTATAAGACGAACAAAGCACCTCAAATTATTTTCAAATGATTACAATTCTACTATTTCGTCGTCTTGACTTGATCACAATCAGCACAGCCTTTTCTCACGGTCTAGTCAGCTACCAGCAAGCAGCGGACTTCATGAAGCTTCGTCTTGGGAGACAAACCAAAGAAAGTGTGTGACATTCCGCACTCGCCTCAGTCAAACCAACAAGTGGATCTACATGTAAACCCGGAGAGGCGACGAGCGAATGACTATGTCAGAACTAATACTTACTTCAGTGTTCTGCTCGCACTGCACATGTACTAGTTCATGCAGCGCTGCTCATCACCCGAAAAGTGTGGTCTATACAGGATATTGCATAGTGTCCGCAAGGCTTATTTTTCATAATCCCCGCGGCGCTGCGCGCCTTCGGGATTTCAAAAATAATCCCCTCCGAACCGTGCAATATCCTATATACACGCACAGCATCAGCCGACATGAAGGTATAAAAGCAAGCAAAAAAATGGTGGTGGTGAGAAGGAGAGCTCTGTACCAGAACTTTGCAGCCTAGAGAGCGTGTGTGGGCAGGCGTGTGTTTACCGCCATACTGCCAGGTGTGTCTTTACCACCATATTTTATCAACCATAAGTACAGCTGCAGTGATGTCTTCAACTACTTCATTCTCCCGAGTCAAGCTCCGTATGAAGACATCCAAGAAGAAGATTACGTCGAAATCGAGCTATGTCGTTGCTGTGTCATCATCTTGTGCCATGCGCTACTTGACGTACCAGCCTGCTATGCCGGATACCGCCAGCCATGCATCGACCAGGCGCTAGGCGCGAACTGATGGTGGTGGTGGTGGTGAGAAGGAGAGCTCTGTGCCAGAACTTTGCAGCCTAGGGAGCGTGTGTGGGCAGGCGTGTGTTTACCGCCATACTGCCAGGTGTGTCTTTACCACCATAGTTATCAACCATAAGTACAGCTGCAGTGGTGTCTTCAACTTCATTCTCCTAAAAGCAAGGCACGTATACATGTAACTATACGGCTAGGGGTGGTGATCGGGAACGTGGTGGACTGCGCTTGTGAGTTTCAGCTCCGTGCGTTTCTCATGAATGGAATGGTCCTTGCTACAGAGCAGGACAATGGTCTTTAGCTTATTCAAAGGTAACAGAGAAGTTCGGCAACTCGTCAACTACTTGTTTTTGTCGGTACAATGTAGAACGAACAGTGTAGAACGAACAGGGAAAACTGACCCCGGTGATTGCAACTTATTTCGGCTTGCTTCAGAGCAGATATCCACATAGCTGATCGTATCACTTCTCAGCACTTGTGGAGAACTAACAAGTTAGCTGTGTTTCCCTTGCGCTTCAAGATGATCGTAAGAGTAAGGTCCAAATGCGAGTGATGAGAAGTTGCAGCCTTACGATGTAGGGCATGCAGGTACGAAAGGAACTTGTTGAGGTCAGCTCCCCTTGTGTACGTTTCGCCGCGAGAAACAGGACGAGCCGCAAGGTCGGTTGGCGTTTCTGGTCTCCCTGCATACGTTCAAGGCAGCAGTGAGAAAATAATTTTGGAGAAGGGAGACAAATTATTATTTTTAGTCCACGCCGGAGATGTTGTCCAACGCAAGGACTTTGAAAAAGGTAAATGCGCATGATGCTGTACGACTGCTGTTCTTGACCGGCTAAGGGGTCAAGTAGTAGTAGGTTTTTTCATTTTGACGCGACGAGACCATACGACGCTTGCAGATCACAGCACGAACAGTTCACCAGCCACACTCCACGAAAGCAAGTAGTAGTACTCCTGACAAGTCTTGTTTCGTTCCATAGAGATAATAACGGGGAACTCATCAGAGGAGAAGCAGTTGTTGAATTAAGGGGTTTGGCTGAATAATGCTATTTTATAGACAAGATATTGGCGCACTGAGGTGTAAACACTCAACTAACTCACATATGTGACATATCAACACAAAAGGAATACATTGTAGTGCAGAATGGAGGTGTTCTGAACCCTACCAGACACAACTATCACAAGTGCTAAATCATTCACAATGAGAAGGAGAGGTACTACTACTGTATTTGACGGACCTATTGAAGATGGCACAAAGAATTATGACTTCTCCTGGACCAGGAAATCTGCCATTGACCAAAGGAAGGATTTGATCTGCTGCTCGGATTTTAGCGTTAGACGCCAACCTTGCAGTCAAGATCAGGATGGATACGTCGCCTCAGCAGCCCACGGTTCTATGTCACACCCAGCAGCCTTCCTTTCACTATACCGCTGGCTGAATTTCAATTATCGACGTTTGTGAAGTATTTGTCTTGTGCCGCTAGCAATCTTCAGATGTGACGTTAGGCGTTCGTGATGATTTGTTGGCTTTCACTGGGCGTCTACTTTTCACCTATCTTTGTCACTACCTCAATACCATCAATTTGTGACGTGTAAACTAGCGCAACCTATTCCTGTGTACCTCTCCTTCTCATTGTGAATGATTTAGCACTTGTGATAGTTGTGTCTGGTAGGGTTCAGAACACCTCCATTCTGCACTATTCCTTTTGTGTTGACATGTCACATATGTGAGTTAGTTGAGTGTTTACACCTCAGTGCGCCAATATCTTGTCTATAAAATAGCATTATTCAGCCAAACCCCTTCATTCAACAACTGCTTCTCCTCTGATGAGTTCCCCGTTATTATCTCTATGGAACGAAACAAGACTTGTCAGGAGTACTACTTGCTTTCGTGGAGTGTGGCTGGTGAACTGTTCGTGCTGTGATCTGCAAGCGCCGTATGGTCTCGTCGGGTCAAAATGAAAAACCTACTACTACTGTATTTGACGGACCTATTGAACATGGCACAAAGAATTATGACTTCTCCTGGACCAGGAAATCTGCCATTGACCAAAGGAAGGATTTGATCTGCTGCTCGGATTTTAGCGTTAGACGCCAACCTCGCAGTCAAGATCAGGATGGATACGTCGCCTCAGCAGCCCACGGTTCTATGTCACACCCAGCAGCCTTCCTTTCACTATACCGCAGGGTTGAATTTCAATTATCGAGGTTTGTGAAGTATTTGTCTTGTGCCGCTAGCAATCTTCAGATGTGACGTTAGACGTTCGTGATGATTTGTTGGCTTTCACTTGGCGTCTACTTTTCACCTATCTTTGTCACTACCTCAGTACCATTTGTGACGTGTAAACTAGCGCAACCTATCCCTGTGTACCTCTCCTTCTCATTGTGAATTATTTAGCACTTGTGATAGTTGTGTCTGGTAGGGTTCAGAACACCTCCATTCTGCACTATTCCTTTTTGTGTTGATATGTCACATATGTGAGTTAGTTGAGTGTTTACACCTCAGTGTGCCAATATCTTGTCTATAAAATAGCATTATTCCCGTAGCTATGCAGAAGACGTTACTTCAGTAACGTCTGGCGCTAGCCAGGGTCCACACCGCTTTAATTTGGTGTTTGTGTGTTTGTTTGTTTGTTTGTTTGTTTGTTTGTTTGTTTGTGTCACGGCTGGAGCTATCCCGTATCTGTCCCGTATCTGTCCCGTATCTGTGACTACAAAGGCTCTACAGGATTGTACATAACAGCTGTCCACAATATTTGCGGGCTCCTGTATCTGTCCTGTACCGTACCAATATTCGTCGTATTATGTATACGACTCCCTGATGTAGAGGGAGATTTGGAAAGAAATAGGGAGACGAGGAGGAAATTAAATTAGAATAGACGCCGAATAGGTGATAGGATGCGTCCGCATTAACATACATATACTTTGGAAGAGAGATCCTGTCGTCTCCAAAATAAGCGTGAACGAGCGATTCAGCGCCGGTCACAGGAAACGTCGGAAGAGAGATCCCGTCGACTCCAGAACCCCCGTGATCGGCACAGTTCGCCGGTCCCAGGAAACGTCAGGACAGACATCCCGTCGAGTCCAGAACGCCCGTGATCGGCAGAGTCTAAGCCGGTCCCAGTGAACGTCAGGACAGACGTCCCGTCGACGCGCAGAAAAACTAAAACTGCAGCCTCTTTTGCCGTCGGACAGGATACGTATTATAGGAGACTGTAAAGTTATGTAATGTCCAAATTTCCACGTGAGCAGCAGGTCACTCGCGTTGATTTTTCGACGTGCGAGCCAAATAACGCGAGCTGAACTTTCGCGTTGCAGACATCCGGTCGACGCGCAGAAAAACTAAATCTGCAGACTCTTTTGCCGTCGGACAGGATACGTATTTTAGGAGACTGCTAATTTATGTAATGTGCTCCACAGGCAACCATGCATTAGGCGTCGTCATTGGCTCAACAGGTCAATGTACATGTATTACTTCAAAAAGGCCAGAAAATCCGATTACTGTATTAAAATCAACTAATTTTCGCTGGCGATTTAATTTCACTGATTTCGCCGCTTGGTACCAACCGGCCAAAGTAAATCGCAGGCCAAAGTTTGTCATAGGCAAATGATGCATGATTGAGCAATGGATGCATGTGAGAGCAAAAATACCGATCGATTTCAAATTTGACGTGAAATTGCGCGTCACGTCGGAAATAACGTGCATCTTAACCTCTTTAATAGAGAGGTTTCTATTTCTCATCGGCCAAAATTTGTTGATTTACAGTATAAGGAGATAAAAAGAAAAGAATAAGCAAACCAAAAGTAGATGATTATTAGAGAAATAACAATCCGCAATAAATTCTGCAAATACTTTTGCCTCAGTTCTTATAACATGTACGATGAGCTAGGCAAAAAAGCATAAAAGCATAGCGTAGGGCCCTGAGCTTCCAAGCTCTCTCGTTCAGCTAAACCCCTTCATTCAACAACTGCTTCTCCTCTGATGAGTTCCCCGTTATTATCTCTATGGAACGAAACAAGACATGTCAGGAGTACTACTACTTGCTTTCGTGGAGTGTGGCTGGTGAACTGTTCGTGCTGTGATCTGCAAGCGCCGTATGGTCTCGTCGGGTCAAAATGAAAAACCTACTACTACTGTATTTTACGGACCTATTGAAGATGGCACAAAGAATTAAGGGGTCAAGATCGACTGTCCTTGACCGCTTATTCTGGCCTCTCATTGGCCGTCACCTGGCAACAAGCACGTGCCATGTATGCACAAGCGATAGTAGCGTGTGGTGCTACGACCAAGTCGCTTACACAGCGAGCCCACTTATCCTACGGATCAGCGTCGCTGTCAGTATAATACTTAACACAATACCAACTTACGTACATGTACATGGACTTCAAAGTAGAACTGAACATGAAGCCATGTCGACAACACTATGATTGTACATACATCAAAGTAACCAGCATAGTACTTTCACGTTCCACAGCTACAACGCTTCCATCAAGTAGTCTCCTACCAATACTACTGAGGTATAAGTCAGAGCTCTCAAAATTTACAAACAGCCAGTTGACTCGCCAAATCTGCGGCCGGGTTCAGTTTTCTTCCTCCGAGACATTGTTTATCTGAAAGAGAACATGGCGACGGAACCAGTCGAGAACGAACTGGATTGTGTTCTAGAGGATGTATGGATTGAAGTTCTGTTACCTTTGCTATCCATTCGCGACATCTTTCAACTCTGTGCTGTCAACAGGCGCATCCAAGACCTGTTGCTGAACGAGCGAACGTTTAGACGTCTCTGTCAGGTGAGTAGTAATGTACAGGATTCGTGTGTTCGTGTGTTTGGAGAAATTTGGTTTCAAGTAGAGTCAGTATCCTCTAAAGCATACCGATCACTTCGTGTATATAATTCGATGTATCACATGCGCTTGTACATGTAGAAGATAGGGTCCTCACTCGTTAGAAAACATCTCTGGCCGCGTATGTCTAGCAGCTATCCATCAGCACTCGACCGAAGGCCGGTAATTTTCTTAGATTGACTTAGATTAAGTTGTGGCTGCTGGAGACAATAAAAGTATCGGCAAGTATGTACAGTTGTCCGTTTATTAGATATGGCGATCTTCCGCTGCATACGGAAATTGTACCTGAACTCAAACCCAGTCATTCCAGGGTACATAGGGGTTTCTTTATACAGAGTCCGTTTTAGACTCCAGTTGGCGGCAGTCCCGGTGGGAACGACTCGTTGGTGGCAATAAAACATCATTCGGCTGAAAGGATTGAACAAATAAATACACAGGAAAATGCACAACAGAAGAGCAAGGACACTCAAGGCTTGGTTGCTGCTACTTCAAGTTTCATGCTCACGCAATCATCAGGCACCGGCACTCTGGGTACATCCTCCGGTACAAAGCAAAATGTAAAATTCAGGTGGACTTGCAAGGGCAGTGCGAGCAACTGAACAAATACAATCAAATATTTTTCATGCTAGTCTTCATGGCTGTCAAACTTCGAGTTTTGTAATGTTACGCTCAGTGCCTGATACAAATTAAGTGTTGTTGCTACAAGATGAAAAGTACATTGGCTGTTTCATGTACGCAAAAGCAGCAGCAAATTGAATACAGTAGCAACGAGCCACCCTAATTAAAATCATAAGTGAAAAGACAACCAAATTATTCACATGACATACAATTAGTCCCTTTGTCAGTCTCAAGTGGCGCAGCAGTTCGGATCCAGTTGGCCAACGTGGGGCCATGCATCATATGGATGTTAAATGTGATGATTGGTAAACAACAGAGAGAAACAGAAAACATTTTTTAAATATCGATCATAGGAACCACGAGAGGGTTTGGAGGAAAATAGGAACGAAATAACTCCAACACACACCCGAGAAACATTACAAATCAAGGATCTTAGGCTGGATAGCTGCCGAGCCAGGAAGAACAGAGATGGTATGCTCTGATTCTAGTATAACATTGTATTATTCAATACTTTTGCGACTACAGCCGATTACCATTTATACCTTTCGGAGGAAGAGGTTGTTTCGACTTCTGCGATAGTTTAAATTATGCGTGGCTACCTACACGGTAGCTGGCACGCATCCTGCAGACTTGACTTGCACTAAACTGACTTACTATTGCCATCCAGAGCACACAAGACGTCCAGCAAACAGTCCACTCAGAGAACTTAAAAGAATGCACTACCGTACTTGCTCAATACACAGTGTATGGGGGAGTTCACACCTCATCAGCTGAGCTTGAGTAGGCTTATGGAATTTGTGCTTCGTCAGCACTGAATAATGTAATGCTTTCTGCACCGAACCATCTCTAGCAATGCTAACTTCAGCATCACTCCGTATCAAGGTTAACAAACCTCTCTAGCGATGCTAACTTCAGCAACACTCCGTATCAAGGTTAACAAACATCTCTAGCAATGCTAACTTCAGCAACACTCCGTATCAAGGTTAACAAACATCTCTAGCGATGCGAACGTCAGCAACACGCCGTATCAAGGTTAACCAACATCTCTAGCAATGCAAACATCAGCAACACTCCGTATCAAGGTTAACAAACATCTCTAGCGATGCTAACTTCAGCAACACTCCGTATCAAGGTTAACAAACATCTCTAGCGGTGTTTGCTTCAGCAACACTCCGTATCAAGGTTAACAAACATCTCTCGCGATGCTAACTTCAGCAACACTCCGTATCAAGGTTAACAAACATCGCCAGCGATGCTAACTTTAGCAACACTCCGTATCAAGGTTAACAATCATCTCTAGCAATGCTAACTTCAGCAACACTCCGTATCAAGGTTAACAAACATCTCTATCGATGCTAACTTCAGCAACACTCCGTATCAAGGTTAACAAACATCTCGTGAACTCCATATATCACGGTAAGTTAGTGTCGCTCAGTTTGCAGGAAAAATGCGAGTTTCTATGTAGGGCCGCGACACACAATTCCCAATGATATTTGTACTGGTAAAAATGTATGCTGTAATAAACATAATGACCAAGAAACTGCTCAAATCTGTGGACAGCAGCTGTTTCGCTCTGCTAGAGCTCCTCAGCACAGATTAGAGGACCGAAGCGCAGCTCTTCGCAATGAAATACGTTTCCGTGAAGCAAAGCATTATTATAAAGAGCTGCAAACCCCGCCGAGAATGCTCGAAATGCTCCAAGAGCAGTGAGCGTTGCACAAGGCGAGTGGCAAGGGTTCGCGCTAAGGAGAGAGTTCTCAACCTAACGACATTGCTGAGGCTGGGGAGCATAATACTCAAATCTGTGGACAGCAATTGTTTCGCTCTGTTAGAGCTCCTCAGCACAGTTCAGTGGACCGAAATGCAGCTCTTCACAATAAAATACGTTTCCGTGAAGCAAAGCATTTTATAAAGAGCTGAAAACCCCGCCAAGAGTGCTCAAAATGCTCCAAGAGCAGTGAGCGTTGCACAGGGCGAGCCAGAAACTACAAATTACACCATGATGTCCACTAACACTACCCGTTACTTGACACCCATCTCATGTGATAACATTGCATGACACTGACCCGTATAGTACTGACGTTCTCCAAATAACTTGCTATCAGGTCCAGTACTTCGTGGATGCGTACTCCAACAGCCTACAAACTTGTGCTAAGTTGTAGTGATCACATAGGAGGCGGAGGTGAGCGAAACCGCGATGGTCACGAGCTGAAAGTCTCAGCTATGAAGGAGGTTGGCGGATCTACATGATTGTCGATAACAATCCTTGCGAGACAATACACCTTCAAACTAATATTCAAGGACGCATAGTACCATACCACAAAGGGTTTGTGGCTCTGAAGATTCAAAGATTTAATCGGAGAGAAAGCTAAGCGAACATGAACGATGCAAAGTGGAACACCTCACAGTATTGTTCTTGGACTATGAGAATTTAGATGAACAATAAGCAACAAAAACAAGCACCATTCTCAAACGACGATCGTTCCGACGCGTATACTTAAGCTTATTTTCCGTTGTTTGGTTGTTTTTGTCCATGCATGCAGCAACGTTATCAACTCAGTCCTTCTTTGAACACGTCCTACATCAGTGCTGCGAAAACCCTCTACATGTCCATTTCCGTAGTTGGTGTGGACACAAACCTTCTGTGGGATATCTGCTGGTTTTCTCCTAGAGATTTTTGTGGCAAAGGTCTTCTTTCAAGTACATCCCGATTCCAAATCCACCTACACCGATCTCAATTGCTTGTCCAACTATCGAGCTTAGCATTAACGCTACATGAAACGTCGGGTCATGCCATTCATTGGAACAAGGCCGGGTTATTGCTCCATCGCCAGGAGCTGACCGCAGATAACGTTACTGCCTGGCTACCGGCTGAAATGAAGTCTGTTCTTGGTGGGACACTAGAAAATGTGACGAAATTGCTACACGAACGTTTCGACTCGCATGAACGGTTCCAGCAAGCGCTTTTAGGTAGGCTGGAGCAAGATGTTCAAAAGCTGCTACCTCACTTGCATTTGGCCTACCGCTGCAGCAGACTTATCGAGCTTGCACACTGCTTTCATAGCGCTGTAGCCAGAGACCCAACAATGTACTCAACAATGGTACGGGATACGAGTTACGGAACTTTCTTTCCGCACCCATTGTGCACATGTACCTGGACCCATCACCACGACCTCCATTGGAAAAGTGTCTATGAATTCAGGTTTACTCCAGAGCATGACATACATGTACTTGGGACCAGGAGCTGGATTAACGTGACCGGTCAACTTTTACAAGATCATTCCGTTATGAAGCTCCTGATCACGGGAGATCTTCGAACCTCCCAGATGAACGATTACTTCGAAGCTGTCACTGAGTACAACAAAATCTGGAAGGATTTGCCGGTTTCCACTCGCCCCAGTCTTGCAGTTATACACAATGAGTTGGGACTGTTTCTACTGTCATCAACATCAGCTTCGGACTCTAGGAAGGAATATACGAAAATGGAATTGGTGAACGCCATGGTAATGTTTGGCAAGAATCTTGCTGACGGAGCCACCAGCAAATGCGACCAGACTGACCAACATGTCACGGCCAACGAGGGTAGCCCTCCAAGAAGCAGCAAGGGACGCCACGAGGAGGAAGAGAATGACTTGGATGAAGAAGACTAGGAATCTACCACAGCTGGTGATGGTGCTGCGCATGGTGATGATTGTGACGGTAATTACGACGACGACCAAAACCAGGATGTAGGATGAAAGAATTCGGCGATACACAAGCAGACATTAATTATTTTGTTGTTCAATATGAAGTGGTGTACAGTCTATGCGGACTCCTAGTTTAGTGTTCTACAGCAAGCGAGCAATTTGAGAAAGCTGCAACTCAAGATAAGTGTTCGAGGCCAGGGATACATTCACATAGGCGGTCCTGGCCCTGGCTTTTATGTATGTGTACAGATAGGAAATGTTACTGCACACACACACACACAGTTCCAAGTACGTCACACTTGCTGAAACGTTGTATAATTAGACTAGCAGCACCCCCGCCAGCGTTGCCTGGCCGAATGTGGCATGCGGGTGAAGCAAGTACATGAACAGCACACGTGCTCAGCACGTGGTGGTGGCCAGACCGCTGAAGTCCTGGTGAGGGAGGTTCTTCATCGTAGGAAGGAGAAGGAGGGACGTATGTTACGCCTTCGGGAGGCTGCACGGGTGTTTGCAGTGCATGAACTCTGGCCAGTCGTCCCCGTACGCAAAATGCGTACGCATTCGGATCTACCGTACATTTCCTCGTGTTTTGGGCGAACCTGAGCGGTACGACGCTGTCGAATTGGGCCTGAATTTGCCCTGAACCAGCCGCTATCGAAGTAAAATTAGGTGTTTTGAAGACCACACGGGAACAGCAGTGCCATGTCTTCTTTCCTGCGTCGTTTGTTTGAAAATCGGAGTGTTTTTGAGCTCGTAGTTTCGTCTTCGTTGTGGAATGGCCGTGCGTACATTCTCCTTGGAATTACCAAAGTCACACCCCGTTTCTTACATTACCAGGAGTTTTGCCGGCAGCCACGATAGTTTTTATCCCTGCTTCCATACATCCTTTCATTGAATAGCCAAACGAAACTTTGTGGCGCGCCTTAGTTTTTTGTGGCGCGGGGGTCTCAAGTTTGTCACTTCGAGTTGTACACAACAGCCACATCATCTCAAAGGACCAAAAACACCAAGTGAGCAAAGTATTTCAACGTTGCGATTTTGCCTGACCTACTGTGAAGATGGAGACTTCTACTCGGTAGCAGATACTCGTATCAATAAGCTGGGAGGGAGAGCGTGGCGAGTAAAATGTTGGGATGAAAAGAGCCACATTCTCTCTCGGAAAAGTCGTCGTTCTCACACACGTACACTTGCTCTACCCAGATCTGCCAGAAGGCTAGATTTTGCATGCACGTGCGAGATTCGCATCCGCCGCGCACATAGCCAGAGTCGAAATATTTGTACTCTCGGATTTGCCGCCATCTTGACGAGTGGCCGCTGCGAAACACCCGTGGCTGGTCAGGGTTGTCCATCACCTGGTGGCGGATGAAGCGGCTCAAAAAATTCAAAAACTTACGAACAAAAGTGCGATGCGCTCTTCACTGCAGATCAGATGCAGAGTGCAGTCAGTGCAGATCTTTTGTATCCTTTTGTTGCAGATGTTTCTATTTGCAGAGAACGGTTCACGTGGTCCGCAGCGCTTGTGCGGCTGCTAGTGCTACCTATGGCCTAGGCTAGGTGGCTACATGATTCGCACGCTTCGCGTGCTCAGTGCTTCTGCGCGCGGCTGCTACTGCTACTCGTACTGATCGTGTCTGCTATAGTATAAGTATAAGCGCTACCACCGTAGAAATAAAACATCCGAAGGAAATACGACAATTTTACTGCGTCTGTAGCTTGTGTTGTAGCGCACCCATGTTCTGAATTCCTGCTGGGTGGGTCAAGCCAGACTCTCTTCCCTGTTCCATCGCCTCTCCAAAAGTATATTCTGACATTGTTGAGATTTACAGATGAGAAATTGCACACCTGTCAAATCGTTTCTGATTCGAGCACTCGGGTCTACGTACCTAGTACCTACACTGTTCGCACGCTTCGCGTGCTCAGCACGTGGTGGTGGCTACACGATTCGAACGCTTCGCGTGCTCAGTGCTTCTGTAGCTGTGGCTGCTTCCGCTAGCTACACGATTCGCACGCTTCGCGTGCTCAGTCAGTGCTTCTGCGGCCGCTAGCTACACTGTGCTACACTGTTCGCACGCTTCGCGTGCTCAGGGCAGCGCTGCTCCGCAGCGCTTCAGCGTGACACAAAAACACACGTCACAGGTGCCTCTTCTTTATAAGGAGCGTGACACACACACACACAGACACACGTCACAGGTGCCTCTCTTTTATAAGTAAAGATGTTATTGACAAATAGTAGTATCCCTCGCTGTTGTCTTCAAGTAGAATTTGTTCTTTTGCGCTAATATTGGCCAGTGGCCACCTTGCGAATTTGATGATTGTGTTACCGACTACCACTGCATACTCTATAATTTTCACACGTACGCTATTATACAATAGTACACTGTGATATGTTCTCTATGCGAGGGCCCAGGTTGTTTGTCTGGCTGTTGGCTACGGCTGATTCCCTATTCTTAGGTGCGGAGAATAACCCTCAATAAAGTCACCTTCGGTGAACTCCAATTTCACTTCAATGTACCAGTGCACATAACAGCATTCTGTCTGTACTTGTTCAAGTGATCCCAGGAAATTGGTGTAGGGTGTGCATTATGTAGCTGCCTATGCCCACCACGATCAGCAGCTCCAGCAGCAACAACTAAATAGTGAGAATCGTATGATTTATTAGCCCAGTCCTTGACATTTTGTGAACCCATTATGACGGTCGCGGCCGCAGGGTCTTGCTCCAGTCACCGTTCCACCCAAGATATACTAATTTTATTGTTAGAATGGGCCAACACATTTTTGACTTCCGGATGAACGCATTTATTTGTGCGATTGTTGTACAGTGATGGTAGTATTAATTTTGATGAACAATATTATGATGTCGAGCAACTTACGCTAAGCTCAAAATATTTATTTCGGTTTAAGGTAGATCGTGATTCAGCTCCGAGTTCAAATTTAAAACCAATGATTGCACTTTTAAAATAGAGATCAAATGCATGCTGCGCACCCATTCCTTTCCCGCGTGCATAGGTGGCCACACACGTACACACACCTACTAGATTCCCAAGTTAGCAGTGACCATGGCAACAGTACACTTCATCATTGTTGTGTCTCCAAATTGTGGGGCAAGACAAGGGCCAATCATTAGACAACCAAGTCTTGAAGAGATGATAAACTCCGTTTACAGCCATCCATTCGAAGATGCCGAGACCTCAGGTCGGTTGAGCATGCCAGACCTCAACCAGCACCTTATCACGCCATTCTAGCCCCATGTGCCTGCCGTTGAATTGAAGCATATCTAAGACAACTCGGATACTGCGACCATCTGTCCTGGTCGACCAATGAAACAATGAAAAAGCGCTGCTACTTCTGACAGAGAGCACATTTTGATAGTCCCTTGAGCGGTCGTCTTAGTCAGGTTTCACTGTATCAGAACAACCTGATGTTTTTGTGCACTGGTTGCAGGCTCTGTTTCGTAGGTTAAGCATTTTGTAAAGTCAATACCAAGACAGCTTTGTGCAAACGGACACGATTTATACGTAAGAAGCGGTGAATGGTAAAATACAGGTATTTTACCACTCCTTGGTATGGAGATCACCGAGGGTGCTGCCCGTTCACATCTAACTGTGAAAGACAGGAAACAACACGAGGGCAAGAGGAAAATAGTGTGTGTTTCGGCGACTAAGGGTGTGTTTGGCTAGTATGATCTAGAACAGGATCGAACAGCTGGTGCACATGGAGGAGCCTCATGCCAACTAAACGGTACTCCAGGAACAGAGCACATTTCTGTGATACGTTTGCCAAACTTGTGGAATTCTTCAAACTGTTTTACGTGTCAACATGGTCACATTGTTCGGTAGAACGAGTCCAACCTAAAAGCGTACGCAGGTATGCACGTGATCATTTGGGTCCACAATCGATGTTCCAGCCAGGTTTCAATGTGAAAAGGTGAAACTGCTCGCTCTGCTCTTATCTGGCCTGGAGGCCGGAGCAAGCAGAACAATGTTCAGGTTCTGACCGACCCAGTCCCAACCAAATGCGCTGTTCTGTTGAATCCTGTTCTAGGTTGTGCCAACCAAGCGCGGCCTAAGTCACTTATTTCTGTATATGATGTACCGGTATGACTGATCGCATCGATACTGTATTCAAAACGGCTGCTCCACAACGAGTCCATTTATACTAAGGAGTAGTGCACGTCAGTAGGTAATAAAAACGGCGTGCCGTTTCAGAGTACACGCGGAGCGCTGTTCACACTTCGCTCTGTTACCAGTAGAGTAGGCGGTTCGATACTGGAACGCTTTGACAGCCAAATTTGTATAGACCCAAACCGATCATCAGCGTTGATTTTTCACTCGAAATATGTTTGTGGAAGGAAACTGGCATGTTGAAGTTTGCTCTGGTGCCAGAGTCAATCGAGCTGAGCCACTCCTTTGTGTTGACCCATTGCCTCCAAGTTGCCCAATTTTTCGCTTCAAAAAAGTTCAAATCAGAGGTGGCTCCAAACCGGACATGTTTTAGAGTGCACGTCCAATTCACTCTGGGTCTGAAATTAGGTACTGAAGTAATTGCTATCGCTCCAAGACGTCCAGTACAGAGTAACAATAAGCCTTGTGTGTGCTTTGATTGGTTTTGATTGGTATGCGGTGCTTTATTGGCCAGCTGTTTACCTGCGACAAGAAGTTGTTGGTTGGTTGGTTGGTTTTTATTTCACTTCCCACATTCAAACGGGATGACGACCCAATAAAATGACGGCGAAGGCTTAGCCTAGAAGTGGCTATGGAAGAACATAGTAAAAGCTATGGAAGCACATAGTAAGAGAATAGGATACTAATAACTGCGGGTAAACGGGGGGAGAGAGAGAATACGATGTATCTGTGATACTACGTGCGGGTTACTGAACTGCACGGGGAGGGAGAGCAGAGCAATCAGCAGCAACTCGAACTACTCCCTACAGGCGTATGGTACACATGCATGCTTAAACTCAGGTAGCCGGGTAATTGTGCGGACCTCACCAGGGAGAGCGTTCCACAGCAGTTGATTTTTCGAAAGTCGTAAAACTCAAGTCGCAGTGGGAAGCAACACGTCAAAAACTCACCTGCTTCGTATGGCGCTTCTGGTCATCGCAGGGCCATGAAATTTTTGCTGGGAGTACAACACATCGTAGTCTCACTGTGACATGTGTTTTCTAATCATAATACCAAGAGAGAAAGTGAATATTGAGTCCGTTCCGGTTTGCAACCTGTGTCCTATTTGAAACCGTCGCCTCTACCACTACGTGTACCTGTTCATTTTTGTCCGTCGATGCATTACTTGCAGTATTGCACAGCGCAGCGTCAAGGTCGAGGCCCGTTATAGCATCGCTTGATGAACTAGTGGTGGTGGCCGCGGGGTATTTCCAGTAAAAGTCCCTGGCTTTGGCCTTCAGGTCGTCAATTTTGTTCACCACAACTGAACAGGGTTCTACTTCCTATCCAAACAGTTCGAAATACTCGCTCGTCAGTGAATTATCTCTCTCTCTCTCTCTCTCTCTCTCTCTCTCTCTCTACAACACCTTCCTCTTCACCAGACCCCGAGATTTCTCTGCATGTCCAGCCACGACTGTATCAATGTCGCCTCAGAGTCGTAGCTGAAACGGACGTGTGGCATTATGAAAACTCCAAAGCAAAAACAAGCTGCAGCAGCTGGAAACAACAAGAAACAATGCGATCCGAAAACAACACCGATCGACTCTCACACAACAAACACTGCGAAAACAGCGCGTAGATGAGAAACTTGCTTTGTACATGGGTCCTCGACTCACGTTCCCCGTTATCGGCGATTTTTCGTCACTCACCTTGGCAACAAGCATGTTTACGGCGTGTTTACGTGGTTTTCTACCTAGTCTGGACCTAAGAGTAGTGCACGTCAGCAGGGAAGTTTAGTTACACATAGTCCGTGTGCACTTTGAGTGTGTTTACCACGTGATCATACACAAAAACCACGTGATACGACTCAGTTTGGACCTTTCGCTACATACTTTTGTATGTTCCGTGTGACTCAAAACAACATTGCGAACGTGGGTCCATTGCATGCATGAACTTTACGTGTATCACCCACGTTCCCGTGTCCGTTACGTGGGACAAAACCTCTGTACTATACTTGTAAAACGTAGTAGTCCACACACCTGCTACACACTTATCAGTACAAGTACGTTTATTACATCACAATCATAATGCAAGCGCACGGACGGGTACAGTACCTGCCCATCGCTGCAGGCAGCATACCGTTTCGGACAAGTCGGCTTCCTCAGTGTAACAACGGGATGAAGTGAACAGAAAGCCATGTCGACAACACTATGAATTGTACATACATCAAAGTAACCGGTGTAGTGCTTACACATCCCACAGCTACAACGCTAACATCTAGTAGTCTCCTACCGCTACAACTAAGGTATACTATAAGTCAGAGCTCTCGTACTTACAAACACCTAGTTGACTCTGTAAATCTGTCGCTGAGTTCAGTTTTCTACCTCCGAGACATTGTTTATCTGAAAGAGAACATGGCGACGGAACCAGTCGAGAACGAACTGGATTGTGTTCTAGAGGATGTATGGATTGAAGTTCTGTTACCTTTGCTATCAATTCGCGACATCTTTCAACTCTGTGCTGTCAACAGGCGCATCCAAGAGCTGTTGCTGAATGAGCGCACATTTAGACGTCTCTGTCAGGTGAGTAGTAATGTACAGGAGTCGTGTGTTCGTGTGTTTGGAGAAATTTGGTTTCAAGTAGAGTCAGTATCCTCTAAAGCGTACCGATCACTTCGTGTATATAATTCGATGTGTCACATGCGCATATACATGTAGACCATAGGGTCCCCAACCGTTTGAAAATATCTCTGGCCGCGTATCTCTAGCAGTTATCCATCAGCACTCGACCGAAGGCCTGTGATTAGCTTAGATTGCCTTAGATTAAGTTGTGGCTGCTGGAGACAATAAAAGTATCGGCAAGTCTGTACAGTTGTCCGTTTATTAGATATGGCGATCTTCCGCTGCATACAGAAATTGTACCTGTACTCAAACCCAGTCATTCCAGGGTATAGTGGGTTTCTGCCTACAGAGTCCGTTTTAGACTCCAGTTGGCGGCAGTCCCGGCGGGTACGACTCGTTGGTGGCAATAAAACATCATTCAGCTGAATAGATTGAACAAACTAATACACAGCAAAATGCACAACAGAAGAGCAAAGACACTCAAGGCTTGGTTGCTGCTACTTCAAGTTTCATGCTCACGCAATCATCAGGCAATGGCACTCTGGGTGCATCCTCCGGTACAAAGCAAAATGTAAAATTCAGGTGGACTTGCAAGGGCAGTGCGAGCAACTGTACAAAATTACAATCAAATATTTTTCATGCTAGTCTTCATGGCTGTCAAACTTCGAGTTGTGTAACGTTACGCTCAGTGCCTGATACAAATTAAGTGTTGGTGCTACAAGATGAAAAGTACATCGGCTGTTTCATGTACTCAAAAGCAGCAGCAATTAGAAGACAGTAGCAACGAGCCACCATAATTCAAACTATAAGTGAAAAGACAACCAAATTATTCACATGACATACAATTAGTCGCTTTGTCTGTCTCAAGTGGCGCTGCAGTCAGGATCCATTTGGCAAACGTGGGGCCATGCATCATATGGACGTTAAATGTGATGATTGGTAAACAACAGAGAGAAACAGAAAACATTTTTTAAATATCGATCATAGGAACCACGAGAGGGTTTGGAGGAAAATGGGACCAAACGAACTCCAACACACACCCGAGAAACATTAGAAATCAAGGATCTTAGGCTGGATAGCTGCCGAGCGAGGAAGAACAGAGATGGTATGCTCTGATTCTAGTATAACATTGTACTATTCAATACTTTTACGACTACAGCCGATTACCGTTTATACCTTTCGGAGGAAGAGGTTGTTTCGACTTCTGCGATAGTTTAAATTATGCGTGGCTACCTACACGGTACCCGGCACGCATCCTGCAGACTTAAACTTGCACTATACTGACTTACTATTGCCATCCAGAGCACACAAGATGTCCATCGAACAGTCCACTCGGAAAATTTGCAAGAACGCACTACTGTCCTTGCTCAATACACAGTGTATGGGGGAGTTCACCCCTCATCAGTTGAGCTTGAGTAGGCTTATGAAATTTGTGCTTCGTCAGCACTGAATTATGTAATGAATTATATAATGCTTTCTGCGCGCAGAAACATGCATGTATCTAGCGATGCTAACTTCAGCAACACTACGTACCAAGGTTAACAAACATCTATAGCGATGCTAACTTCAGCAACACTCCGTATCAAGGTTAACAAACATCGCTAGCGATGCTAACTTCAGCAACACTCCGTATCAAGGCTAACAAACATCTCTAGCGATGCTAACTTCAGCAACACTCCGTATCAAGGTTAACAAAAATCTCTAACGATGCTAACTTCAGCAACACTCCGTATCAAGGTTAACAAACATCTATAGCGATACTAACTTCAGCAACACTCCGTATCAAGGTTAACAAACATCTCTAGCAATGCTAACTTCAGCAACACTCCTTATCAAGGTTAACAAACATCGCTAGCGATGCTAACTTCAGCAACACTCCGTATCAAGGTTAACAATCATCTCTAGCAATGCTAACTTCAGCAACACTCCGTATCAAGGTTAACAAACATCTCGTGAACTCCATACATCACTGTAAGTTAGTGTCACTCAGTTTGCAGGAAAAATGCGAGTTTCTATGTAGGGCCGCGACACACAATTCCCAATGATATTTGCACTGGTAAAATGTATGCTGTAGTAAACATAATGACCAAGAAACTACTCAGATCTGTGGACAGCAGCTGTTTCGCTCTGTTAGATCTCCTCACCACAGCTTAGAGGACCGAAGCGCAGCTCTTCGCAATGAAATACGTTTCCGTGCAGCAAAGCATTATTATAAAGTGCTGCAAACCCCGCCGAGAGTGCTCGAAATGCTCCAAGAGCAGTGAGCGTTGCTCAAGGCGAGTGGCAAGGGTTCGCGCTAAGGAAAGAGTTCTCAACCTAACGACATTGCTGACGCTAGGGAGCATAATACTCAAATCTGTGGACAGCAACTGTTTCGCTCTGTTAGAGCTCTTCAGCACAGTTCAGTGGACCGAAATGCAGTTCTTCACAATAAAATACCTTTCCGTGAAGGAAAGCATTTTATAAAGAGCTGAAAACCCCGCCAAGAGTGCTCGAAATGCTCCAAGAGCAGTGAGCGTTGCACAGGGCGAGCCAGAAACTACAAATTACACCATGATGTCCACCGTTACTTGACACCCATCTCATGTGATAAAATTGCATGACACTGACCCGTATAGTTCTGACGTTCTACAACTCAGGCCCGTAGCAGCCCCATTTTGGTTGGTCCGGCGAGATCCGACCTCGATGCCCCCCCCCCCCCCCCAAGCCCATACTCATACATATACCGGTACATGTACATGGATTATTGATTTTTTACATGGAAAGGGTACTTTCAACCCTCTAATGATAATAATGATACATGTAATAACAGGTGGGCATATCATGAATATTATGTACATCTACATCTACATGTATGTAATGAATTACTAATGATACCATACTGCAGCCCTAACTATGAAGGATCAATATTCTGTATGTACAGGGAAATTCCGTCCAATTACATGGGATCTGCAACATCATTGGATGACTCCGTAACACCTACGGAAGTCATTCATTTCAGAACTTTCCAAAGAATCTGCTGCGGTGCTCATTCTTGCTGACAAACTCATTGGAAACAGCAACAAGATCCAGCTGGTCTACTAGCTCCTTGTAGATCGACATCACCATGGTGTAGTTCAATCGATCTTGCCGCATAGTACTCCTCAAGTACGTCTTGATGCGACGCATTGTTGAGAAGGAACGCTCACTCACTGCATTTGTAGCAGGCATAACGAGTAGTAGCTGGACAACACAGACAACTTCACTGTAGAACTTCCGAGCATCTGCCGACAAACTGCGTAAGTAATGGATGCAGTCCTTCAGGCTTGTACCTTCCGATGAGATGCTTGCAAAGTGACTTGCCAGGGCCTTGAGCTGAACTGTAAGAGCACCTGCATCCAGCTCGTGGTAGAGACCTGTCACTTGCTGCATTGCTGCTGTGTGGTCGTCATCACGTAGAGCTTGAAGCAGTAGCTCTTCGAGGTTGCGGTACATTGCATACCCCGGCTGATCAAACCTCTCCTGAATACTGGACACAGCAAGATCCAGAGCCTCAAAGTACGCCACACGATATAGATCTTCAGCACGCTCAGGATGTGTACCTGCAGCTTGGCCATCCTCAAACCTTCGGGGCACCTTCCGTCGACGGGGAAGTACAGGCTCATCAACATCCAGCTTTCCCTGCAGTGCAGTAACGAGAGCATAGAAGCTGGACCACGATTGATCAGACCTCATGTCTTGCAAGGTCTTCACAGTTAAAGACGCCACATGCTGAGCTTCTGCTGCTGACATTGACGTGGCTTGAAGTGAACTAACTTGCTATCAGGTCCAGTACTTCGTGGATGCGTACTCCAACAGCCCACAAACTTGTGCTAAGTTGTAGTGATTACATAGGAGGCGGAGGTGAGCGCAACCGAGATAATCACGAGCTGAAAGTCTCAGCTATGAAGGAGGTTGGCGGATGTACATGATTGTCGATAACAATCCTGGCGAGACAATACACCTTCAAACTAATATTCAAGGACGCATAGTACCATACCACAAAGGTTTTGTGGCTCTGAAGATTCAAAGATTTAATCGGAGAGAAAGCTAAGCGAACATGAACGAAGCAAAGTGGAACACCTCACAGTATTGTTCTTGGACTATGAGACTGATTTAGATGAACAATAAGCAACAAAAACAAGCACCATTCTCAAACGACGATCGTTCCGACGCGTATACTTTTAAGCTTATTTTCCGTTGTTTGGTTGTTTTTGTCCATGCATGCAGCAACGTTATCAACTCAGTCCTTCTTTGAACACGTCCTACATCAGTGCTGCGAAAACCCTCTACATCTCCATTTCCGTAGTTGGTGTGGACACAAACCTTCTGTGGGATATCTGCTGGTTTTCTCCTAGAGATTTTTGTGGCAAAGGTCTTCTTTCAAGTACATCCCGATTCCAAATCCACCTACACCGATCTCAATTACTTGTCCAACTATCGAGCTTAGCATTAACGCTACATGAAACGTCGGGTCATGCCATTCATTGGAACAAGGCCGGGTTATTGCTCCATCGCCAGGAGCTCACCGCAGATAACGTTACTGCCTGGCTACCGGCTGAAATGAAGTCTGTTCTTGGTGGGACACTAGAAAATGTGACGAAATTGCTACACGAACGTTTCGACTCGCATGAACGGTTCCAGCAAGCGCTTTTAGATAGGCTGGAGCAAGATGTTCAAAAGCTGCTACCTCACTTGCATTTGGCCTACCGCTGCAGCAGACTTATCGAGCTTGCACACTGCTTTCATAGCGCTGTAGCCAGAGACCCAACAATGTACTCAACAATGGTACGGGATACGAGTTACGGAACTTTCTTTCCGCACCCATTGTGCACATGTACCTGGACCCATCACCACGACCTCCATTGGAAAAGTGTCTATGAATTCAGGTTTACTCCAGAGCATGACATACATGTACTTGGGACCAGGAGCTGGATTATCGTGACCGCTCAACTTTTACAAGATCATTCAGTTATGAAGCTCCTGATCACGGGAGATCTTCGATCCTCCCAGATGAACGATTACTTCGAAGCTGTCACTGAGTACAACAAAATCTGGAAGGATTTGCCGGTTTCCACTCGCCCCAGTCTTGCAGTTATACACAATGAGTTGGGACTGTTTCTACTGTCATCAACATCAGCTTCGGACTCTAGGAAGGAATATACGAAAATGGAATTGGTGAACGCCATGGTAATGTTTGGCAAGAATCTTGCTGACGGAGCCACCAGCAAATGCGACCAGACTGACCAACATGTCACGGCCAACGAGGGTAGCCCTCCAAGAAGCAGCAAGGGACGCCACGAGGAGGAAGAGAATGACTTGGATGAAGAAGACTAGGAATCTACCACAGCTGGTGATGGTGCTGCGCATGGTGAGGATTGTGACGGTAATTACGACGACGACCAAAACCAGGATGTAGGATGAAAGAATTCGGCGATACACAAGCAGACATTAATTATTTTGTTGTTCAATATGAAGTGGTGTACAGTCTATGCGGACTCGTAGTTTAGTGTTCTACAGCAAGCGAGCAATTTGAGAAAGCTGCAACTCAAGATAAGTGTTCGAGGCCAGGGATACATTCACATAGGCAGTCCTGGCCCTGGCTTTTATGTATGTGTACAGATAGGAAATGTTACTGCACACACACACACACAGTTCCAAGTACGTCACACTTGCTGAAACGTTGTATAATTAGATGTTATTGACAAATAGTAGTATCCCTCGCTGTTGTCCTCAAGTAGAATTTGTTCTTTTGCGCTAATATTGGCCAGTGGCCACCTTGCGAATTTGATGATTGTGTTACCGACTACCACTGCATACTCTATAATTTTCACACGTACGCTATTATACAATAGTACACTGTGATATGTTCTCTATGCGAGGGCCCAGGTTGTTTGTCTAGCTGTTGGCTACGGCTGATTCCCTATTCTTAGGTGCGGAGAATAACCCTCAATAAAGTCACCTTCGGTGAACTCCAATTTCACTTCAATGTACCAGTGCACATAACAGCATTCTGTCTGTACTTGTTCAAGTGATCCCAGGAAATTGGTGTAGGGTGTGCATTATGTAGCTGCCTATGCCCACCACGATCAGCAGCTCCAGCAGCTACAACTAAATAGTGAGAATCGTATGATTTTTTAGCCCAGTCCTTGACATTTTGTGAACCAATATATGACGGTCGCGGCCGCAGGGTCTTGCTCCAGGCACCATTCCACCCAAGATATACTAATTATATTGTTAGAATGGGCCAAAACATTTTTGACTTCCGGATGAACGCATTTATTTGTGCAATGGTTGTACAGTTGTAACAGGAAGCCGAGTGGAGGCGCGGTGCAATCAACACGACTTAGCTTTAATTCTTCTTCTCTCAGGTAAACACCTTGGATATAATATAAGTAAAAGAAGAAGCGGCAAATAAATAACTTTCTCTCCGCTGCACACCTTGAGGTTGAATACTTTTTTCTTCTCAGCTTTGTCGTTGCTATAAAATCTCATCAAATCAGAAATGCGCAGCAGCTTTTATGCAACAGACGCCGTACGCTTACATACGGAGATACACTAAATATACATCAGGTAAAGTTTCGTATTACAAGTATTTTCATATTACTTCCGTATTAACCAGGCAGGGATACTACACCCTCCTTTCCTACAGATTATCACGCCCTCGTGATTTTCAAAAATTAGCGAAGAGTTATGAATACAACGTCAACCGGAAGATGGCAAATTATATCGGAAATGATAACGTTTAGAGTAGACAGAAGAAATGAACTGATAACAAAACATAGAAGTAAAAGCACACCAGGTTCACACGGTCTCTCGGGGTCAAAAGGGAAAGAATGGTCCTCCAAACAGGACGTGAAAGACAGCCAAATTTCTGCACATCGGGGGCTCAAACTGCCAGAAAATTCACAATTTCAAAAAAAATGCACTGCGTCGTGGGAACTTACTCCGGTACACACCTGGAGTGTATAAGGGGATTCTCACACACTTCTCTCACAAGGTTAGTTATGTAAACGTGGCTCAACATGATCAGACGCCTACCAAACTAAACTTGATTCACACACTCGCATAAAGAAAGACTGAAGAGAACAGGGAGACTGAAGGAAGACAGGAAAGAAAATGCCATAGCTGGAATCAGCGTAAGTAACCACCACGGCGGTTGGAGCTACGGCGGAGGACGAACCAGGTTTTATCTTCATCTTGGTTGAGCCGGTCACTCAGAGCCGCCAGCTCGGCGTCAGACAAATCCCCCCCCCCCCCCTCCTCGTCTTGAATCGTGGTCTTCACATTGTCGATAGCATGGCTTGGCGCGACGTAAAGAGTGATGGTCTGAAAATCTGCATTCCACCACGGAAACGAAGTACCAAGTGAAGAGTGGACTCCTGCTGAATGTTGTAGTCACTCAGTGCTCGGCTGGCTGCCAACTGCGTGCCAGCGAAAACCAAACGCTGCTGGTCTTGGGGGATACCCTCCTTGTCTTGGTCAGCAGCCTGCCTGCTGTCGTCCTCCTCAGCTTCGCCATCACCACCGGTAGTATACTACGTAAGAAGCTGGGAGTGGTAAAATACAGGTATTCTACGACTCCTTGGTATGTAGATCATCGAGGGTGCTGCCCGTTCACATCTGTAACAATCTAGAACAGGATCGAACAGCTGGTGCACATGGAGGAGCCTCATGCGAACTAAATGGTACTCCAGGAACAGAGCACATTTCTGTGAAACGTTTGCCAAACTTGGGGAATTCTTCAAAATGTGTACATGTCAACTTGGTCACTTTGTTTGGTAGAACGAGTCCAACCCAAAAGCGTACGCACGTATGCACGTGATCACTTGGGTCCACATTCCACAATCGATGTTCCAGCCGGGTTTCAATGTGAAAAGGTGAAACTGCTCGCTCTGCTCTGGCCTGGAGGCAGGAGCAAGCAGAACATTGTTCAGTTTCTGGCCGACCCAGTCTCAACCAAACGGACTGTTCTGGCGAATCCTGTTCTATGTTGTGCCAAGCAAACGCGGCCTAAGCCAAGGCCCCCTTTAGACTAGGTACAAAACAGTCTATAAGTATAAGTCACATTTACATAGAAGTTTCCAAGGCAACGGCAAGAACCTGGCGGGAAGCCTAAAAATCAGCCCTATCCTTTCAGGCAGGGTGCGAACCCCTGTACAAGGCAGACTCCCTGCATTTATCGTACTTTCACCAGGCAGTCGGACAAACTTTGTACCCGGGTACGACTGTCCTCTGCTTTCATGCATCCCATGCCCATTGCGCAATTGCGTAGGGTAAAAGGTTGCCTGTATATTGCATGTAAAATGTGTAGTCTGAATGCAGGCTTGGAAAAGTGTTGCCTTTTAGGTTTTATGTGATTTTGTACTGGATGTTCTATGTACGTAGTTATTCCTGTATACGATGTACCGGTATGACTGATCGCATCGATATTGTATTCAAAATGGCTGCTCCACAACGAGTCCACTTATACTAAGGATTAGTGGTGCTGTCAGTAGGGAAGTTTAGTCCCACGTAGTCGGTGTGCACTTTGGGTGTGTTTACCACGTCATCACTCAAAAAACCCACTTGATACTCAGTGACCCGCGTACAGCCGTTTTCTGATTCACAACATACCGCGTATGGAGGCTCACCCAGTACCCGCAGCACCTGTTGAAAATCAGAATGCAACGCATTGTGCAAGCTGTGAGCGTGCTCAGTTGAAGAAGTTTTCGATGAACGAAATCAAAATATTCAATGAGCCACGAAGCCTCAGTTTTGACTCAGTTTGGACCTTTCGCTATATGCTTTTGTTTGTTCCGTGTGACTCAAAACAACATTGCGAACGTGGGTCCATTGCATGAACTTTAAGTGTATCACCCACGTTCCCGTTTCCGTTACGTGGGACTAAACCTCCCTATTATACTTCGCACGCGTATTAGTCCAAAGTACAAGTATGTGTATTACATCACAATCATAATACACACGCACGAACTGGCACAGTACCGACACATTGCTGCTTGGCAGCATACTGTTTCGGACTAGTAGGCCTCATCAGTGTAACAACGGGATCACGAACATGTTGAGCAGAACAAGAAGCCATGTCGACAACTAAATTGTACATACATCTAAGTAACCGGCGTAGTGCTTTCACGTCCCACAGCTACAACGCTAACATCGAGTAGTCTCCTACCGCTACAACTAAGGTATAAGTCAGAGCTCTCAAAACTTACAAACAGCCAGTTTACTCTGCAGATCTGTCGCTGAGTTCAGTTTTCTTCCTCGAAGACATTGTTTATCTGAAAGAGAACATGGCGACGGAACCAGTCGAGAACGAACTGGATTGCGTTCTAGAGGATATATGGATTGATGTTCTGTTACCTATGCTGTCAATTCGCGACATCTTTCAGCTCTGTGCAGTAAACGGGCGCATCCGAGATCTGTTGCTGAAGGAGTGCATATTTAGACGTCTATGTCAGGTGAGTAGTAATGTGCAGAGTTCATGCGTTTGTGTGTTCGGAAAAGCTTGGTTTCATTTATTTGAATCAGTATCTTCTAAGGCGTACCGATTTTATTACTTTGTGTATATACGTGTAATTCGATGGACTACAAGCGATACCACACGAGTGTATGCATTTACATGATAAGATCCTCACTCATTTGAGCAAATTCTCTGGCCCATAGAAACAGTAATCTCATGATGAGAATTAGCACTCAATTTTTGCTTCAATAGCACTGAATTAAGGTGGCTGGGCGGTACAACCTTTTAGGGGTAACTTTGACAACAATTTGACATACTTTTTGAGTTTCCCAGCAAAGTGGAGATGAAATTTGAAAACGTTTTATGAAAGGTCCGTGGTTATTTTTCCACGGATCTTTTATAAAACGTTTCCAAATTTTGTTCAAAAGTACAACTAAGATAGAGAAAAATATTTTCAAATTTCATCTCCACTTGACGATTAACTCAAAAACGCAGTCAAATATTTCCCGAAAATGTTGTACAGCCCCAGCCACCTTCCCTAACATTTCTAGTGATGCTAACTTAGCACTCCATGTCAAGGTTAACAAACACCTCGCTAACTCCAGACCTCAGCGTAAGTCAGTGTCGCTCAGTCAGCAGGAAAAACGCGAGCTGCCACGTAGGCCCGCGTCACAAAATTCCCAATGATATCTTGGCTGTCAATATTGTACATAATTTATGAAGTTTATAGTAAAGATGCTAACCATGTGAAGAAAAGGTTGGTGTGACTTCGGCGACATTTGGGGAATTGTGGGTTGCTCCCTACATAGGAGTTCACGGCTTTACAGCCGACTTGAATTCTCACTTGACTGACTCACGACTGCCATCCATAGCACACGAAAAGTCCATCGAACCGTCCACTCGCAAACATGCAATAAAGCGGTGCTCGATACGCACTGCCCTTATTCATGGCTCACGGATGACGGGTTTACGTTGCTCTAGTTAAAAATAGATAATAATAAAATAGTATTTACTATTTAATAGTAAATACTATTAGAGGTATCGTTACAACGTTTCCGTCTTTATGACCATCATCAGGAATGAAGTGTACATGGCAAGAACAGCAGTATAAAAGAGGGAGGCAAGCAAACAAAGCGCGGTACATCGTGACAGCGCTCGTAGAGGAGTGCAAAGCATGTCATGGCGGGTGTGCATTGCTACATGTACATGATAACACGAGCACAAACGGCGAGGAAAGTAGATACTGCGCTACAGTAGTGATACAAGCACAGTTCCAGTCTCTCACCACCAGTGAGGTGTGTAGAGCCCAGCGCCACTCGCAGTAAATAACAGCTGTATTCAATGCTGTAAAGCGCACCGGTGAGTAAAACAACATCCCATGCATGATGCTAAAGGTAGCTGAGCAAGAAAGATGATTGTAGACTATGGTAGAATATGGAAGAGCATACTCGGAGAGGCCATCAACATCAGGGAGCGGACCCCGGAAATCAACAACAACAGTGGCTGGGACCTGCTATAACACCACCTGGGCGGCTTTATTGGCTTCTAGCATGCGTTCTGGGTGATACACTCGGCACATGTGTGTGGACAATGCATGCCTTCACGTACCTTGGCTACCGGCTTTTATGGAGTATGCTCTTCCACATTCTACCATGGTATAATCATCTTTCTTGAACAGCAGCTACCTTTAGCATCATGCATGGGATGTTGTTGTACTCACCTGTGCGCTTTGCCGGTGTCATATAGTAGAATGACCCCCGTAGTGGAAGGCCCCCCGGTCATTGTACTATATAGTAGATTGACCTTGGGGTCACTCTATTATAGTACAACGACCCCCTCGGCCGCTATTTTAGTAGAGGTCCGTGAACTCCTGAACTCTTGCTAGTACTACACCATATACGTATAGACGTGTAGATCGACCCCGAGGTCATACTCTTTCTCTCTGACAGATGCACACATTGGTTAAAATTTAATCAAACCTGGGGATTGTCATTCTCCTCTTTCAAGGATCAGAAACAAAACTCTTATTGGTTTCGCTCCCATGTCATTGGGCAACTCTGCACGTTTGGTTCATGCGAAGTAAAATAAAAACCAACCAACCAACCAACCAAACTCGCTCAAAGTGCTCGGGGTGTACGTGTGTTGGGAATTATTGAGCACTCTCTTGGACAGCCTGGAACCTCTCTGTTTTAATATCAATGCACCTATCACACACACAATAATCCAAAAGGAGCAAGGAGCACACAGAAAACGCAAAGGAACACTGAACTTGCAAACTTTCTTCCAACTCCAAAACAAAAACAATCCAACACAAGGTGGGATGTTCATGTCTCCTAAAGAGGAAAAGTGCCCGACCTATGTACAAATGTTGTGGACTTTTCACCACATATTCCCACAATCAAGAGTACATAACCCCGGACTCTTGCCACAATCCATAATGTCCACGTGGAATCTGTGGTGTAAACTCCATCCCTTTCTACCTGCACGTGCGAAACGACAAGTCTGGTGGACTCTGTAGTAGAATGACAGGGTTTTTGTTGGTTTTTTTGGTTTCCCGTTCTCGGGGCCTTCTATTCGGTACTCTTTGTAGTTGTACTTCTGTACTGTTGAGCTATCCGAATTTAAATAAACATTAAAAAAAAGGGGGGCAATCTACTATATAGTAGAACGACCCCCGGTCATTGTACTATAATAGATTGCCCCCGGGGTCACTCTACTATATAGTACAATGCCCGGAGGTCCATCTGCTGGGGGGTCATTCTACTATCGTACACCGGCATTGAATACAGCTGTTATTTACTGCGAGTGGCGCGGGGCTCTACACACCTCACTGGTGGTGTGAGACTGGAACTGTGCTTGTATCACTGCTGTAGCGCAGTATCTACTTTCAATGCCGTTTGTGCTTGTGTTGTCATGTACATGACGTGGCAATGCACACCCGACATGACGTGCTTTGCACTCCTCTACGCGTGCTGTCACTATCTACCGCGCTTTGCCTACTTGCCTCTCTATTAATTTTTATACTGCTGTTCTTTCCATGTACACTTCATTCCTGATGATGGTCATAAAGACCAAAACGTTGTAACGATACCTCTAATGGATTTGTGTGAAATGCAGTGCTCTCTTTCTTGAGTGTAGGCAGGTTGCCTGCAAACGATTCAAGTATAATGAAGCTGCGCGAAGCGTCCTTCAAAATTTTGAGTAAATACTAACCAATGTTAAAAGAAAGAGTCTGCTCCGAACGTTGGAGCTCGCGCTTCCTGCAGACTGACATGACAGTTGACTGACTCACGACTACGTCTGGAGCACAAGAGAAGCCCGTCGAACCTTCCATTGACAAACCTGCGAGAAAGCACCATTCCCTGCGCAATATACAGTGTTTCGGGGAATTCAGCCCCATTTGTGGAGCTGGAGTAGGCTAATGAAATTGCTGCTCCGAGAGCACTGCTTTATGTAGTGTTCTCCAAGCTAAAACATCACTAGCGATACCAACTTACAGTGACGCTCCGCTTCCAGCGTAATAAACACGTCGTGAGCAGCGTGAGGCAGTGTCACACATGGAGTTGTGAGAACTGACGTTTAGGGGCATTTACCATACGCAACGCTGTCCCCTCCGACCATTTAGTCGCATTCGCGCGCTAGGGACAACAGTACGATGGTTGCGATGTCGGAGGTGATTAGTGAAGAAAGCTTTCTTCGGAACGTGCAAAACCATAACTAAAAATTGGCCCTGGCGCCCATGAGATCTTTTACTTTTGTTTGAGTTTGACTCAACACGGCTATTAGGTGCACTTGGTTTGCGGAAACATAGTTTTCTGCGCGTGAACCATAAATTCCGTGAAAAAAAGTGAGTAAAAAATGTTCCAAAAGTATCCAGAGTCTCAGAACACAGAATTTTGTGTCTTTTTTCACAAAATTGTCAAAGGGGAGGACAAAGGATCCTCTTCTCAGCCCGCTCCGTCCTTTGGTCGTACCAGTTACCATGCCCTTCGTGTGGCAGGGTTTCCGCCAGAGTGTAGAGAGTATCGACCTCCCTGCACCATACGGAAACATGACGACATAAGCTCTCCTGTACGAATTCCCTCTCACCAATGGCCCCACCAAGATAGCGAACACCACTGGTCAGCACACGTATACCCGTAGAGTCGAACAGCTCTTGGGCTTCAGACTCCAGGGTGGGTTTCATCAGCAGAACTGTCTTAGCTGCATTAGGGTAATAGCCATTATCATCATTATCACTACGTTCAAACAACTACTCAACCACGCATAGTACCGTAACACAGAAGTGGTGTGGCTCTGAAGATTCAAAGATCAATTGGAGGGAGAGCTAAGTGAACAAGAACGTTGCAAAGTCGAACACTTCCCAGCACTGTTTTTCGACAATGAGAATTTAGATGGAAAATAAACAGCAGTAAAAAGTAGCATTTTCACACGACGATTGTTTCGACACATATACTTATATGGACGGCATATCAGCTTGGCTCTCCACCCGAATCTAATCTTAAGCAGGTAGCAGCCTACCCATTAATTTCATATAGCATCCAATTGACCGTAACTTTGGTGTCTCTCAATGGATTTGAGTGACATTTTCACCACACACTCCTGCCACTATGTTGGCCCTCTGGACATGATTTAAAAGTTCTTGCGCCTCACTGACAGGATTTCCAGGCCGGAAAAACTCAAAAACCCGGTATAGTGCCACGGTGTGCGAGCCACCCAGGCGCCAACAAAATGCATTCACAATTTTTTCACATCTTCTCACTCATTCTGTCGGTGCGCGGGACCCAAACCTAAAAAAAGTCCAGACGCAGCCATGGGTGGTGGGATAGGGCCCCTCAACATGGCCCTGGGATCTGTCACTACAGCACGAGTGGGCGTTCTCTTACAGACTCCCACAGACCCAAGTCATATTTTGAATTTTTTTAGGTTTAAGGTATGCTACGAAATCGTACCTTTGATACAACATCCAGTGCTGGGCCCTCCACAACAAGCCAATTCCACAGCTCTTCACACCAAATCTAGGTTATCCTTTAAAATCGGCAAAGACTACCACTCACGTTCCACTTCTGCCTAGTACTGACTCCTACCTTACTTCTTGACACGACTCAAACTTGCCAAAGTCACTAAATCAACGTCAACTACAGTAATCAAGCCACATATCTGCAACGTCACGAGGGTGCTGGCAAACGTCCTGCTGCACGGCGACGGGCGAAGTCGCCGTGCAGCCCAATACGTGGCTAAAAACGTGATTTTTTGGACTTGGAGCAAAATTCTGCACACTTTCGCGTGTTTCCATGATACGTCAAGTTGCGCACGGTCTGCTCACATTAAAATACAGTGCTGTAAAAAAATGACAGCGTGCAACAAAAAATTCTTTCCTAGTAAGGGAACATTTTCGGCCCTAGCTCTTGGACGGCTGGTCAGATGGAGACAAAATTATCAGAGATTTTGCAGCTATTCATGCTCTTTCAACTGACGTAGCACTCGATATGAATTTACAAATCCAATTTTTCAGCGAATTTGTGGGTAGTCTACCACCATTAAGCACCTGGTGAACATGTGTTTTGCTTTTTATACCACTTTGGTCGATATTATCCTTCCACCGGGTCACTCTATAGCCGAGACGCACTCTACATCGCCCCAATGGATTCAAAATGAACTCTTTTGTGCTGGCCAATTCTAAGTTCTTCTCTTGAGGCTACTTTCTCTTGTAATAGGCAAAAACATGTTACTTGAACTTACTTCCCTTTCAAGTTAACGCGAACTACACTTAAAATATTGAATAGTTCTTATGATTAGAGGAAGGGAAGTAAGAGGTACTCTACTGTTCTGATGCAGGTCTGCGAAAACGCACAAGGTAATCGTATACTTTAAAAGTGATTTTCCGTTGTCTTGTTCGTTTGTCCATGCATGCAGCAACGCTATCAGCTAAGTCCTTCTTTGAACACGTCCTACATCAGTGCTGCGAAAAATATCTACATCTCCATTTGCATAGTTAGCATGGATTCAAACCTGATTTGGGATAACTACAGGCTTGCTACCAGTGATTTATCCGAACAAGACCTTCTATGGTATGCGTCCAAAAGGAAAATCCTCCGGTGGAGATCTCGAAGGCCTGCCCAAGAAAGGTTCTTAGCTCGGACTCTACTTGATACGTCGGATTCCAGTCAGAGATTACTTGTTCAAGGTCAGAAGCTGACCTTAGAAGAAGTTAGCGCCCAATGGACATATGTTGTTGGTGGGACACTAGAAAAAGTGGGCGAAATCCTACATGAACGTTTCGATTCGCATGAAGGGTACCAGCAAGCTTTTTTAGAAAAGCTGGAGCAAGATGTTCCAACGCTGGTGATTTACTTGCCCCTGGCGTACCGCTCATGGAGACTTAAAGAGCTTGCACACTGCCTTCACAGCATTGTAGCCAGAGACCCAACCATGACCTCACGGATTCAACAGATCATATGCAACTTACCTAGCCGTCCAGTTCAAACGTCCACGTGGGCCCATCAGCAGGCCCTGTACGACCTTCATTGGAAAGATGCGGATGAACTCACGTCTGCTGCACCAGCTGACGGTATACTATGGACCAGGATCTGTATTGATATCATTGCTCGACTTGCAAGAGATCGTTCATTTATTAGGCTCCTGATCACGGGAAAGCTTCGGACATCGCAGATGGACGATTACTTCAAGGCTGTCACTGAGTACAAACAAATCTGGAAGTATTTGCCGGAGTCCACTCGCCCCAGTCTTGCAGCTATACACCAGGAATTGGGAACGTTTCTCCTGTCATCAACATCAGCTTCGGACTCTAGGAAGGAATTTACGAAAATTGAATTGGTGAACGCCATGGTAATGATGGGCAAGAAACTGGTTGACGAAACAACTCACAAATCCGGTACGGCCCTGACCGTCCAATCTCCCGCGGCTTATTTCATGGATCACTCTGCCATCCTACGTGTATGTATGCTATAACCGAGTACCACCATCACAAACATGCCTGCCTACCATATTCTCATGCTAGCTCCCATTACTCAGTTCATGTCTGGGCATTACGTCTGTTTTAAATTCATGGTACCTCTGTTTTTGCTGACACCTACATGACTTTATCTTCCCGTATTACGGGAGATTTTATCGGGTAACGGACTCTTTTACGGTAAAAGAGTCCGTTACCGCGATAAAAATCTATCCTGCTGGGGCCCAGTTTTTAGTTTTTTTTACTAGCAAACACATCCCTACTAATAATCAGGTAAAATGGGCAACTGAAGTGACCCTGGACAACACGACAAAGGGGAGTAGGGGCAATGTGCCAATGTGATCGGCAAGGATCATACGACCGAAGGTACGAGAACCATAGCCTACAACCAGGCATCGATAGGAATGCAAAATTTTCAAAAAGGACCGGTCATCCTCAGCACGCCTTGTTGTGGATGCCAAGAGGTCAGGACTAGAAAATTCAAGAGAATTCTGGCCTAGACCTCTGTACTCTACTTCTTCACCAACCCGATCACCTGAGAGTCATGATGAGGAAATGGATATGTTTAATGGCCTACCACATATCCGTCCTGAGAAATGTTCAGCTGATGAATCGCATGGTGCCATCAAGGGATCATTTAGCAAGCGCATTGTTGTTGTTGTTGTTGGTGGTGTTGTTGTTGTTGTTGTTTGGCTTTATTTAGAGTGGAGTTCCAAAACAAGCCTAAACCAAATAAAATGGTCCCACTGATAATAAGAGAAAAGAAAAATATATAAAAAATAAGCGGACAAACAGAACAGAGAAGAAGATTACCGGTAGCTAGATTATGAGCACGGCAGCAGGGAAAAATGTCACAAGCACGGCAACCGGGAAGAAAGGAGTGAGAGAAAGAGAGAGAGAGAGAGAGAGAGAGAGAGAGAGAGAGAGAGAGAGAGAGAGAGAGAGAGAGAGAGAGAGAGAGAGAGAGAGAGAGAGAGAGAGAGAGAGAGAGAGAGAGAGAGAGAGAGGGAGAACAAGAGAGAACGAGAGAGGGAGAGAGAGAGGGAGAGACAAAGAGACAAAGAGAGAGAGAGATAGATAGATAGATAGATAGATAGATAGATAGATAGATAGATAGATAGATAGATAGATAGATAGATAGATAGATAGATAGATAGATAGATAGATAGATAGATAGATAGATAGATAGATAGATAGATAGATAGATAGATAGATAGATAGATAGACAGATAGATAGATAGATAGATAGATAGATAGATAGATAGATAGATAGATAGATAGATAGATAGATAGATAGATAGATAGATAGATAGATAGATAGATAGATAGATAGATAGATAGATAGATAGATAGATAGATAGATAGATAGATAGATAGATAGATAGATAGATAGATAGATAGATAGATAGATAGATAGATAGATAGATAGATAGATAGATAGATAGATAGATAGATAGATAGATAGATAGATAGATAGATAGATAGATAGATAGATAGATAGATAGATAGAGAGAGAGATGGAGAGAGAGAGAGAGAGAAAGGGAGGTAGCTGGACAGATGAGTTCATCCTGGTTGAGGGTACTGCCTAACAGATATGCTAGGTTTTGCGATTTGAAAGTGGAGCGCTTTCTTTCGAGGCGTGCTGTGTCTGGGAGCTGGTTCCACAGGATAGCTTATTTGAGGATGCGGTGGTGGACCTTATCACGACCTTCTAGCCACATGTGCCTGCCGTTGAATTGTGTTAACAAAACCAAGAGTGAAGCCTGTATAAGACGACAACTCGGATACTGCGACCATCTGTCCTGGATGATCACTGAAACCATGACCAAGGGTTGCTACTTGAAGTACGTCCAGTCAAATGACCCTTAATTAATTATAAAGTAAATAAGGAAACCCCATGGTAACAGAGACCACATTTCTATTTTTAATTAATTTGTATTCGGTTATACTTATACAAAGTCCAGCAGAGAACGGAATGGTAAGACAGAACAAGAGAGAAGACATGACAATACAGCTTAAGCCGGAGCAGCGTACTGGTGAATTGGGCCTACCTCTCCCGACCATGGGTCTCGGAATCAGCGGCAGAATCAAGCACCACATACATATTTAGTAGAGCGGAAAAATGGAAATGAGAAAGTAGCAGGGTGTGGTGTAAGGAAACAGAACTTATTGAGATGTCGACCACATTTTGAAAGTCCCTGGCTCCGTCGTCTCAGACAGGGTTCACTGCAGTAGTATTTGAACAACCTAATGTGCACTTGTTGCAGACTCTGTTTCGTAGGTTTAGCATTTTGGAAAGTCAATGCCAAAACTACTTTGTTCAAACGGATACGATTATACGTAAGAAGCGGGGGAGTGGTAAATTACAGGTATTTAACGACTCCCTGGCAAGGAGGTCACCGCGTGTGCTGCCCGTTCACATCTGACCGTGAACGACAGCAAACATCACAGACGTCAAGGCTGCCTGGCGGCATGCTGTTGGAAGCCAATTCCACATGTCAGCAGCCAGGTATGGCAAAGCGTAGAAACCGTACCGTGACGAAGCATTAGGCTGGGCTAAAGCAAGGGTGGACTGTCCCCTTATCAAGGTATACGTATGGTCTCTATTTGATGTAAGTACAAAAAAGTTTGGCAAGTATGGGCGAAGCTCGCCGCCGGGCAGCCTAGTACATGGCTAAAAAACGTTATTCAAATAAAGTGCTGCCAAAAAAATGCCAGCGTGCAACAAAAAAATCTTTCCTAGCAAGGGCACATTTTCGGCCATAACTTTTTTTTCAGATCGACACAGAAGTTTCAGAGATTTTGCAGTTATTTATGCTTTTTCAATTGATGTAGCACTGGTTAACAATTTACAATTTCGATGTTTTAGGGAATTTCGGGGTAATCTGCCACCTTAAAGGAACGTTGTGCCTGGGTAGTGATGTGATGTCGTGTTGATTGATTGATTGATTTTATTTGGATTCGCGAGACCAAACGAGCAGGAGTGCTCAATAACAGGGTAGCGAATGGTTGAGTTGTGCTATGTGACAATGTAGTGTGTGCGTTGGGTGGTGGTGGTGGGGGGGAGGGAGAGCTGCGGAGGCCCAATACAATGTAAGGGGATGGGAGGAGAGAAGGCCAGCGGAGAGTCAAATTCAGAAGAGGGAGGAGAGAATAGCTGAAGTACACGGTTACTGTGCGAATTCAAATAAACCAAACAAACAGCAAAACAAGTACACAGCTCACGAGAATAAAGAGGACTGGAGCGCAGAATTGAACTGCTGAAGTACACAGCCGACGAGAATAAAGACAGGAGTACAGAAATGAACGGGAGGCAGTCTACGAAGTGGTGGTACCATCGGTGCATGCACCACGGTACGTCATTATCATATTATCGGCTTTGCAAAGTTCGTGGGTACTGAATACCATGGTATGGCCAACTGTGTAGCAGTCTACAACGTGTAGGGAATGGCAGCTCGGCGGAATACTGTGATGTTGCCTATGGCTCGCACCGTGTCAGGTATATGGTTCCATAACAGGCAACTGCGAGTGTTCTGCGGCATGCGGCCAGATTACGGTTGACGTCAGCAACAACTTTCCCGACCAGCTCAATGAAGGCGAGATGCTGGTCGACTAACACTCCAAGGTAACGGACACACTGGGAAGGAGACACTGGGAAGGGGACACTAGAAAGTTACCACAGAGGACGGTGAAGGTAGGTGGAACTGGGGTTGCTATGCGATGGACGATTAATGATTGCGTTTTGTCGGGGTTCATTAGGAAGTTCAGTTCCGTGAGATGTGATTTAAACGCATCGAAGCTCTCTGATAGTCGGTTCTGTATCGTGTTGATGCAGCTGCTCGATGTGTAGAGTCCTATCAGCTGGGAAAGAGTTTGATAGATGTGTGAGTTGGTGTGAAGTCTATTACGTGTCTTGTGTAGATCGTGAAATAACGGGTTCCAGGACAGAGCCTTGAGGTACCCCTCCCCCCCCCCCCCTCCACTACAGGTCACGGGTCGCCAGAAGCTTTAGTGGATGGATTTGCCACTGTGTGGCGGTTTGGTTGTGTTTATTTTAATTCGCAAACCAAACGGACTGAACATGTCCAATGACAAGGAAGCGAATGAAGTCCAAGTAACCCAGGAATGGGAAACTCGGCAGCAGACACAGATGAAAAGGAAATATGGGAACAGAATGTGTGCCGACGAGCGCTTAGATAGGAAGCGAACCAAGATTGTGCTGTGCCACAAATGCGGCAGGAGTGTAGTTCGTTCATGAGTGGCTGGTGCTTGACCCGGTCGAAAGACTTGCTCATATCCAAAAATAATATTCCGGTGTACGTGACCGTCATCCAAGCGTTGTTGTCACTTTGATATAGCCAGTGAAAGGACATCCTCTGTGGAGTGATCGAAGCAGTAGGCGAAACAAGAATATTAATACAATGTAATTGAATACTGAACGCCCTCAGCTTGACAGAACAGTCATAATAATTATAACATATCATGCACGGCCCACGACGACAGTAACTGCAGAGTTCCCTCTAGCGACTGACCGCCGATCAGCATTGTATTTTTGCCAGGACAAGAGGCTTGACACATTTGACAGACGCTGTTACAGTACGGATCGGCTATAGCGTTGGTGTTTGATTTTCGTGAAAATATCACTAAAGGCGATATAATAGGCGATATGCATACTTAGGTATGCCTGACACATGCATGTATGGTGTCATTCGAATCAGTGCAGCTTGCAGAAGCGTGCATACTGTGCATGTGACTGTGCAGTACGCGCAGTGCAGAGCTACATGTACTTCCTGCGGAAACAAAAACTTCGCGACTTTTTGACATGAGCTTTCAAGGAGTTGCTGTGCTCAACAAAATGTGTTCTTTTGGAAGAGAAACACTTCAACACATTCAACCGACATATCAACAATATCTGCAGGATCGATTAGTGGGAGTAGAGTCTCAGTCTGGGTCGCCATCGCTCGACTCATCACCGCTGAAAACCGTTCCAAGTGGCAGGTCCATCGACACGTGATGTCGTATGTCACGGAGAAGCTTCTCTGCGTACCTGATCGTCTTCGCTGTTACCTAAATGCCTTCTCCAACATATCGGCAGAGACCACGGTAGCGCTTCAGCGATGGTACTCATTGCTGCCTCCGCTCTCGCTCGAGGATGCTCCGGAACAACAAGCACAGCCAACGCCAAACATTTCCGAGGGATATCATAGTCGTACCAGCGCTTCCTGACTGCCGCGATCAGATCTCGCCGTGTACGATGTATAATTTTTTTGGATCATCACTATAGCCGATGAAAAATGTATGCAATAAAATCCTTTTGACAAAGAAATCGTATCATTATAGCCGATATATTACCATAGCCGATTATTACTATAGCAGATCCGATATGTATAGAAAGGGGTGGTTAACGAAAATGAATTTGAGAATACGATCACTATAAGTATAAGAGGTATATTACTATAGCCGACAACCCTATACTATAGCCGATCCGCACTGTACATCTGTCGTCACGTGACAGAGGCTGTTACATCACATGACAGAGGCTGTTACATCACGCTCACGGAGGACTGACTTCCAGCACCCGCTAGGAGGAGCTTGGCGAAGCAAAAAATACCTTTGGTGACGAATCGAGAGAGGAGCGGTGGTGACAGCGGGCTACTTCCCCCAGTTGGGACTCCCATTTCTGTCCGCCGCTAGCGCCACGCTTGGTTTGTGTCCACGGTCAATGGCAGTGAGCCACTGATAGAATTCGTCCTTGCGCACGGCGTGTTTTGGCCATGCACATCTGTGCACGACAGCGAACAACACAGAGAGCAAGGCGAAATACACAATCCTACACAGTTGCTAAGGCAAGACGCTCTGATTAGTCCGAGGTCTGTGAGTGATCTTGCCCTAGGTCGCGAAGCCCGAGGGGCGTAACCGCAAAATCACTCACATGACCAAGGGCCTGATCAGAGCGGCATGCCCGACGCAACTGTGTAGGACTGTGGTTCATACAAGGACCACCTCCCGAACAACTAGTAGTACAGTGGTCCCTCTATAATCCGGCACCATTTGTGCCTCGAAAATCTGCTGGATTAGGGAGGGTGCTGGATTAACAAATCTGATTTACTGCTGCAATGTGCATGAAGAGGACATTTTGGCTACTGAAAATTGTGCTGGTTTATCGAGGGTGCTGGATTATAAAGTGCCGGATTAGAGAGGGACGACTGTACATGTATCCCTGCCTAGTGTCTAGTACTACTACTCAATAAACATCTATTTTTGCTCTAGTTACGTGTATGTTACATATAGACCACCCTTTTCAGGTGATCTACGGATATCTCCCCTAGTTTGAGGGGATTATGGCTCATAATCCCTTCAAACGAGGGGATATCATATCCACAGGAAATCCTGTGGATCCCCTCGGACGGTGGGTCGGACCCAGTCCTTCTACCAGCATAACCAAGAGAGCTAGCTCCCTTGGCTGCTGTTTGAATATGCAAGAATGGGCCTTCCAGATAAGGTCTAAAAAGGGGAAGTGGCTATAGTTGTCAAAAGAAAAGCATATTGGTGAAACAAAACTAGGGAAGTGGCAATCTTTCTATCAGCAACAAACAAGAGCATCTTAATTTACAACATACTACATGAACCGGATGTGCCGAACACCGGTAACCATAGAGACAGACCACACTCGCATATACATACTGGTGACACTGGTCATAAATAGATCGGATAAGGAAAATAATCCGATAGCCTATGAAGAGTAAAAGAAATTGAACCAATCACAACAAAAATGCTCGTCCAGCACACGAGTTGTCATAGAAACATTGCACGAAATGACAAAGACCCATAGTAATGAGCATCGGCGTTCAATGCAAAATTCGTTTCTAGTACAGTATTTGGAAATTTCCTTCTTTCACAGACCTGAAAGACAAACCGTTGCAGCAGTTACTGTAGCCTACTACTAACTCAATGTCATTGGGTCTACACGCTTTACTGGTCTTGTCAAATTTGTTCCACACGATCACAAACAATCCATCTTATTTCGGGTACTCTCACAACATTAGACTAAGCCATAGGACGGACGTCAGTGTCTGACAATTCTTCATTGTAGTCTTTGATTTGTACCGGGAATAAATCGCCTCCACGCAGCTATGTTGTTGGTATAAGACGAACAAAGCACCTCAAATTATTTTCAAATGATTACAATTCTACTATTTTGTCGTCTTGACTTGATCACAATCAGCACCGCCTTTTCTCACGGTCTAGTCAGCTACCAACAAGCAGCGGACTTCATGAAGCTTCGTCTTGGGAGACAAACCAAAGAAAGTGTGTGACATTCCGCACTCGCCTCAGTCAAACCAACAAGTGGATCTACATGTAAACCCGGAGAGGCGACGAGCGAATGACTCTGTCAGAACTAATACTTACTTCAGTGTTCTGTTCGCACTGCACATGTACTAGTTCATGCAGCGCTGCTCATCACCCGAAAAGTGTGGTCTATACAGGATATTGCATAGTGTCCGCGAGGCTTATTTTTCATAATCCCCGCGGCGCTGCGCGCCTTGGGTATTTGAAAAATAATCCCCTCCGAACCGTGCAATATCCTATACATACACGCACAGCATCAGCCGACATGAAGGTATAAAAGCAAGCAAAAAAATGGTGGTGGTGAGAAGGAGAGCTCTGTACCAGAACTTTGCAGCCTAGAGAGCGTGTGTGGGCAGGCGTGTGTTTACCGCCATACTGCCAGGTGTGTCTTTACCACCATATTTTATCAACCATAAGTACAGCTGCAGTGATGTCTTCAACTTCATTCTCCCGAGTCAAGCTCCGTATGAAGACATCCAAGAAGAAGATTACGTCGCAATCGAGCTATGTCGTTGCTGTGTCATCATCTATGTGCCATGCGCTACTTGATAGGCCTCCGCGGAATGTGCCGGCATAATTTCGGGAATTATCGGTGTGATTTTTAAAACGGGAATTATTGGCAATTTTTGTGCCATGGCACCCTTAAAAACTCATAACAACCATGCTATAATAATATTACTATTTGAATCTTTTAATAATTATCTGGCAACTCAACCTCATACGTATAATTATCTGGCCACCCATTGACCATGATGCTACATGAGGAGACAATAGTGATGACATTTTTCCAATGAGACCAATTTTATGACGCTCCATGTTACTGAAGGACTAACTTCGATCATTGGTTTTGTAGAGCCCCATTCTCTAGGAGCTGTCTACATCTGCTTTGTTTCAATGTCCAGCATAAGCGAACGTGTGGATCAAGCATAACTGCTTGGTTGACGCTGCCGCGGGAATGCGTATAATAGATATCCTTAGCTAAAAAAACGCTAACGTAAACGCAAACCTTTCCGTACTTCAGATCGTTCAAGCTGACTTTTCCCTTAGCACAAAGTACGTTATAGTTGAGACGAAGTAGTCGTGACAACCATGGCGATATGAATTTTCGTGAAGACAGGTGCGGGAAATTCAAAATTTTGAACCAGGGATTAGTTTGCTGTCGTTCCGAAAGAATACCTTGGCGAGGTCTTTTACTCTGGAATAGCAAAAGCACGGGGAAAATGAGTTTTCGCTGTTCCCAAGTCCTGGGAAACCCTTTCCTAAACGCAGCACCGAAGACTGTAAGGGTTCACCAGCTCCAGCACGTCTGGGAGAGGCCGATGAATTTCTTCCTCAGGAGTGCCGTGGAACTGGTCCTTTGTTTTCCAGATGGGATAGAGGGAGAAAGGCACGAAGCAGAAAACGCAGAAATTGTCAACTGAAAGGCAAAACTCGCCAAAAAAGCTAAATGTCACAAGAGGAAGCAATCTCGACTCTTGATCTCATCTCGATCTGCACGACGTGCTTTTTATCTCCCGCCAGTTACAAAACAATGCGAGTTTTTGCACTTTTTGCAGAATTTCCATAACGAACGTCGGCCCGTTATTTTGAGCTCTGTAACGTTTTTCCGTTATCCGATAACGTCTTTTGTCACGGCTGGGAGTGAGTACCGTAAAAATTAGCGTTATCGTTCTTTTGCTAAGGATGTCTAATAATAATAATAATCGGTAAATTTTGAGCAATGCCCCCCTTTTTTCAATTTTTTTCCATTTATGACACCCTGATTTGTACCAAAAAGCTCATGACCCTGAAGTTGATCGCCTGGTATTACAAAAAAGAAAGAAAAAAAAGCTTCCAGCCGAGTTTCACGCGAACCGTGATTTTTTTGTCCGTACAAGTGGTAAAAACCCCGTACGCGGTACGGTATCTTCAAAAAAAGGGAAGGAAAAAAGAATTGCTGTGAGAATTATTGGTGGAATTACGGGAATAATCGGTCGAAATTTTGAGCAATGCTCAAAAGAATTATCGGTAAAAATACGAGCATATTCCGCGGAGGCCTACTACTTGACGTACCAGCCTGCTATGCCGGATACCGCCAGCCATGCATCGGCCAGGCGCTAACGTTAGGCGCGAACTGATGGTGGTGGTGGTGGTGAGAAGGAGAGCTCTGTGCCAGAACTTTGCAGCCTAGGGAGCGTGTGTGGGCAGGCGTGTGTTTACCGCCATACTGCCAGGTGTGTCTTTACCACCATATTTATCAACCATAAGTACAGCTGCAGTGGTGTCTTCAACTTCATTCTCCCGAGTCAAGCTCCGCATGAAGACATCCAAGAAGAAGATTACGTCGCAATCGAGCTATGTCGTTGCTGTGTCATCTTGTGCCATGCGCTACTTGACGTACCAGCCTGCTATGCCGGATACCGCCAGCCATGCATCGACCAGGCGCTAACGTTAGGCGCGAACTGATGGTGGTGGTGGTGGTGAGAAGGAGAGCTCTGTGCCAGAACTTTGCAGCCTAGGGAGCGTGTGTGGGCAGGCGTGTGTTTACCGCCATACTGCCAGGTGTGTCTTTACCACCATATTTATCAACCATAAGTACAGCTGCAGTGGTGTCTTCAACTTCATTCTCCCAAAAGCAAGGCACGTATACATGTAACTATACGGCTAGGGGTGGTGATCGGGAACGTGGTGGACTGTGCTTGTGAGTTTCAGCTCCGTGCGTTTCTCATGAATGGAATGGTCCTTGCTACAGAGCAGGACAATGGTCTTTAGCTTATTCAAAAGAATCAGAGAAGTTCGGCAACGCGTCAACTACTTGTTTTTGTTTAGTACAATGTAGAACGAACAGGGAAAACTGAACCCGGTGATTGCAACTTATTTCGGCTTGCTTCAGAGCAGATATCAACATAGCTGATCGTATCACTTCTCAGCACTTGTGGAGAACTAACAAGTTAGCTGTGTTTCCCTTGCGCTTCAAAATGATCGTAAGAGTAAGGTCCAAATGCGAGTGCTGAGAAGTTGCAGCCTTACGATGTAGGGCATGCAGGTACGAAAAGTACTTGCTGAGGTCAGCTCCCCTTGTGTATGTTTCGCCGCGAGAAACAGGACGAGCCGCAAGGTCGGTTGGCGTTTCTGGTCTCCCTGCATACGTTCAAGGCAGCAGTGAGAAATGATTTTGGAGAAGGGAGACAAATTATTATTTTTAGTCCACGCCGGAGATGTTGTCCAACGCAAGGACTTTGAAAAATGGTAAATGCGCATGATGCTGTACGACTGCTGTTCTTGACCGGCTAAGGGGTCAAGTAGTAGTAGGTTTTTCATTTTGACGCGACGAGACCATACGACGCTTGCAGATCACAGCACGAACAGTTCACCAGCCACACTCCACGAAAGCAAGTAGTAGTACTCCTGACAAGTCTTGTTTCGTTCCATAGAGATAATAACGGGGAACTCATCAGAGGAGAAGCAGTTGTTGAATGAAGGGGTTTGGCTGAATAATGCTATTTTATAGACAATATATTGGCGCACTGAGGTGTAAACACTCAACTAACTCACAGATGTGACATATCAACACAAAAGGAATAGTGCAGAATGGAGGTGTTCTGAACCCTACCAGACACAACTATCACAAGTGCTAAATCATTCACAATGAGAAGGAGAGGTACTACTACTGTATTTGACGGACCTATTGAAGATGGCACAAAGAATTATGACTTCTCCTGGACCAGGAAATCTGCCATTGACCAAAGGAAGGATTTGATCTGCTGCTCGGATTTTAGCGTTAGACGCCAACCTTGCAGTCAAGATCAGGATGGATACGTCGCCTCAGCAGCCCACGGTTCTATGTCACACCCAGCAGCCTTCCTTTCACTATACCGCTGGCTGAATTTCAATTATCGAGGTTTGTGAAGTATTTGTCTTGTGCCGCTAGCAATCTTCAGATGTGACGTTAGACGTTCGTGATGATTTGTTGGCTTTCACTTGGCGTCTACTTTTCACCTATCTTTGTCACTACCTCAATACCATTTGTGACGTGTAAACTAGCGCAACCTATTCCTGTGTACCTCTCCTTCTCATTGTGAATGATTTAGCACTTGTGATAGTTGTGTCTGGTAGGGTTCAGAACACCTCCATTCTGCACTATTCCTTTTGTGTTGATATGTCACATATGTGAGTTAGTTGAGTGTTTACACCTCAGTGCGCCAATATCTTGTCTATAAAATAGCATTATTCAGCCAAACCCCTTCATTCAACAACTGCTTCTCCTCTGATGAGTTCCCCGTTATTATCTCTATGGAACGAAACAAGACTTGTCAGGAAAACTACTACTACTTGCTTTCGTGGAGTGTGGCTGGTGAACTGTTCGTGCTGTGATCTGCAAGCGCCGTATGGTCTCGTCGGGTCAAAATGAAAAACCTACTACTACTGTATTTGACGGACCTATTGAAGATGGCAGAAAGAATTATGACTTCTCCTGGACCAGGAAATCTGCCATTGACAAAAGTAAGGATTTGATCTGCTGCTCGGATTTTAGCGTTAGACGCCAACCTCGCAGTCAAGATCAGGATGGATACGTCGCCTCAGCAGCCCACGGTTCTATGTCACACCCAGCAGCCTTCCTTTCACTATACCGCTGGTTGAATTTCAATTATCGAGGTTTGTGAAGTATTTGTCTTGTGCCGCTAGCAATCTTCAGATGTGACGTTAGACGTTCGTGATGATTTGTTGGCTTTCACTTGGCGTCTACTTTTCACCTATCTTTGTCACTACCTCAGTACCATTTGTGACGTGTAAACTAGCGCAACCTATTCCTGTGTACCTCTCCTTCTCATTGTGAATGATTTAGCACTTGTGATAGTTGTGTCTGGTAGGGTTCAGAACACCTCCATTCTGCACTATTCCTTTTGTGTTGATATGTCACATATGTGAGTTAGTTGAGTGTTTACACCTCAGTGCGCCAATATCTTGTCTATAAAATAGCATTATTCAGCTAAACCCCTTCATTCAACAACTGCTTCTCCTCTGATGAGTTCCCCGTTATTATCTCTATGGAACGAAACAAGACATGTCAGGAGTACTACTACTTGCTTTCGTGGAGTGTGGCTGGTGAACTGTTCGTGCTGTGATCTGCAAGCGCCGTATGGTCTCGTCGGGTCAAAATGAAAAACCTACTACATTGTAGTAAGTAATTAGTTTGAAAGGCACTTCAGTCACGTGACAGGACCTGTCAAAATTTGCTAAGGTGAGAGTGCGTACTTACGTGGCACCAGTCAAGTGCATGCGCAAAACTGCACAGGTACGCGCTAGCGCTATGCTTCGTTGTACGGGCTGATAGTTGGGCGCATCGTGTTGCTCTGACGTTCAGCTTTCGGTAGATCCCGCATACGTCATAGTGCGTACATTTTTGCGAGTTGTAGATCACGTACACTTCCAGCAAAGTGTTTTTTCACAAAGAACTGTTGTTTGCTCGCGTTTGAAACGTTGCTTATCGTCATCAGCGTCGTCTTTCCATTCGGAAACAGTAGAGTTCTTGTTTACCAGGGTTTGCGCATCGCTGCGCAAGGAGACATTATGGACGTAGGCACTGAGAAGTATGCGCTTTAGGCGGAGGAGAACGACGATGCGTCGTCCTACCTGGGCAAATTCTCAAAGCGTACTGAGAGCCAAATTTTGACACGGTTGCGCTGGAAGGCCTATGTTTACGAACAATCAAAAGGCACAGTGGCTGCCGGAGAAACCCTCCGATGAGGGGATGCTTTGATATACGCAGCCAGGCACGCTTCACCGAAATTTCAAAGCTCACCAGCAGGCAATTCATGACTGCTGCATGGAGCAGTTGAAAGAGAGGGAGGCAGATATCACACCATGGAAAGAAGCTACCAACAGAGGTCCTGAAGAACTTCTTGCCAACTTGGAATCACTTGAAGTGGCATGACTGTGGGCACGAATGTCCTGTGCAGTAATTCGCGTGCGCGCGTACTTACCCTCCACTTTGCTGTGTAGGGCGTACAACGTGGAAGTTCTCTGTTGTTTTTGTGCCAGAAGAATGTATTTATAGCTCTTACGCTTTAGTACCCGCAGGAGCCTGCCAGTATGTCGTTATCAGTTCATTTCACAGCAAACTGAAGCTGTTACTATGGGTTCCTATGGCGTTGCTATGGGTTGCTATGGAGTTGCTATAGTGATTGCGGTCACAATTGCCGTATTCTTGACTATTCTGAACTTTGATCTGTATTGTTTCGATCCATACATGGTTGTTGGTGTAAGTGAGTGATGTGTGCTTGAAAAAAAACACTCTGATGTTTTGTGACTATATCCACTGAGAATACTTCGGAGATGCTGTTGGTGCCACAAATTGTATTGATTTCGCCTTATGCAACTGCCTATCTTCAACCCTTCATATCTGAGTGGTATCACTGTGTATTTCAATAAAATTTTCTGTGTGACCTTGTGATACCCATCACCATCGATTACCGATGATAAACCTGGAAAAAACGCGATTTCAAAAAATGGGGTGAAGTTCTCATTGTGAATGATTTAGCACTTGTGATAGTGGTGTCTGGTAGGGTTCAGAACACCTCCATTCTGCACTATTCCTTTTGTGTTGATATGTCACATATGTGAGTTAGTTGAGTGTTTACACCTCAGTGCACCAATATCTTGTCTATAAAATAGCATTATTCAGCTAAACCCCTTCATTCAACAACTGCTTCTCCTCTGATGAGTTCCCCGTTATTATCTCTATGGAACGAAACAAGACATGTCAGGAGTACTACTACTTGCTTTCGTGGAGTGTGGCTGGTGAACTGTTCGTGCTGTGATCTGCAAGCGCCGTATGGTCTCGTCGGGTCAAAATGAAAAACCTACTACTACTGTATTTTACGGACCCATTGAAGATGGCACAAAGAATTAAGGGGTCAAGATCGACTGATCTTGACCGCTTATTCTGGCCTCTCATTGGCCGTCACCTGGCAACAAGCACGTGCCATGTATGCACAAGCGATAGTAGCGTGTGGTGCTACGACCAAGTCGCTTACCCAGCGAGCCCACTTATCCTACGGATCAGCGGCGCTGTCAGTATACTTCACACAATACGAACTTACGTACATGTACATGGACTTCAAAGTAGAACTGAACATGAAGCCATGTCGACAACACTATGATTGTACATACATCAAAGTAACCAGCATAGTACTTTCACGTCCCACAGCTACAACGCTTCCATCAAGTAGTCTCCTACCAATACTACTGAGGTATAAGTCAGAGCTCTCAAAATTTACAAACAGCCAGTTGACTCGCCAAATCTGCGGCCGGGTTCAGTTTTCTTCCTCCGAGACATTGTTTATCTGAAAGAGAACATGGCGACGGAACCAGTCGAGAACGAACTGGATTGTGTTCTAGAGGATGTATGGATTGAAGTTCTGTTACCTTTGCTATCAATTCGCGACATCTTTCAGCTCTGTGCTGTAAACAGGCGCATTCGAGAGCTGTTGCTGAAGGAGTGCACATTTAGACGTTTATGTCAGGTGAGTAGTAATGTACAGGATTCGTGTGTTCGTGTGTTTGGAGAAATTTGGTTTCAAGTAGAGTCAGTATCCTCTAAAGCGTACCCTTTTTATAATTATGTAATTCGATTTATCGCTACAAGCGAGATCACATGCCCATATACCTGTACAAGCTAAGGTCTTCACATGTTAGAAACAAACTCTCTGGGCCATAGTAAATTTACTATAAAAGCAATATTATGATGATAATTATAATTGTCTTGTAACAAAACTTGCAACTAAAGATATGACAAGCACTAATATTTACTTTTGGGGACCCTTAATACGACATAGTTTATCAGTGCAATTCGACCAGGTATACATTATGAAGAGTCTACATGCAGTTTGTTTGCTTGCAAATTTCACTGTACTGTGCCGTGTTCTGTTGAAATGCAATTTCTTTCATGGACAATATCCATATTTTATTCTATCGCCATCATAATATTGGGCATCAATGCCCGTTTGGTTGGCGATGTAATATAAAACTTCAAACAATCAAACAACACACAATCATTCACCTACTTGCCCCGTATCTCTAACAGTTGTCCACCGCACTAGACGGAAGGCCAGTGATTAGCCTCCATCAGGCTAGGATCCAGTAGCCAAAAATGGGGCCATGAATCATAATTATGTATGTTAAATGTGAGGATTGGTAAACAACGGAGAGAAACAGTAAAAAAAAACTCCTAAAATACCGATCATAGGAAACACGAGAGGGTTTGGAGTAAAATAGGACCGAAAGAACTCCAACACTCACCCCAAAACATTACAAATCCGAGATCTTACCTTGGCAAGCTGCCGACCCAAGCAGAGCAGAGGTGGTATTCTCTGATTCTGGTATGCCATCACAAAATCCAATAAATTTCCGACTTCAGCCGATCATCGGCTATATTTTTCGAAGGAAGAGGTTGTTCCAACTTCCGAGATACTTTGAATAATGCGTGGCTCCCTACATGGTAGCTGGCACGCATCCTGCAGACTTGACTTGCACTATACTGACTTACTACTGCCATCCAGAGCACACAAGACGTCCATCGAACAGTCCATTCGGAAAACCTGCAAGAACGCACTACCGTCCTTGCTCAATACACAGTGTATGGGGGAGTTCACCCCTCATCAGCTGAGCTTGAGTAGGCTTATGAAATTTGTGCTTCGTCAGCACTGAATTATGTAATTGTTTCTGCACCGAAACATCTTTAGCAATGCTAACTTCAGCAACACTCCGTATCAAGGTTAACAAACATCTCTAGCAATGCGAACTTCAGCAACACTCCGTATCAAGGTTAGCAATCATCTCTAGCGATGCTAACTTCAGCAACACTCCGTATCAAGGTTAACAAGCTTCTCTAGCGATGCTAACTTCAGCAACACTCCGTACCAAGGTTAACAAACATCTCTAGCAATGCGAACTTCAGCAACACTCCGTATCAAGGTTAGCAATCATCTCTAGCGATGCTAACTTCAGCAACACTCCGTGTCAATCTTAACAAACATCTCTAGCGATGCTAACTTCAGCAACACTCCGTATCAAGGTTAACAAACATCTCTAGCGGTGCTAACTTCAGCAACACTCCGTATCAAGGTTACCACACATCTCTAGCAATGCGAACTTCAGCAACACTCCGTATCAAGGTTAACAAACATCTCTAGCGATGCTAACTTCAGCAACACTCCGTATCAAGGTTAACAAACATCTCTAGCAATGCTAACTTCAGCAACACTCCGTATCAAGATTAACAAACATCTCTAGCGATGCTAACTTAGGCAACACTCCGTATCAAGTTTAACAAACATCTCTAGCGATGCGAACTTCAGCAACACTCCGCATCAAGGTTAACAAACATCTCTAGAAATGCTAACTTCGGCAACACTCCTTATCAAGGTTAACAAACATCTCTAGCGATGCTTACTTCAGCAACACTCCGTATTAAGGTTAACAAACATCTCGTGAACTCCACACATCACTGGAAGTTTGTGTCGCCCAGTTTGCAGGAAAAATGCGAGTTTCTATGTAGGGCCGCGACACACAATTCCCAATGATGTTTTTACTGGTAAAATGAATGCTGTAGTAAACATAATGACCAAGAAACTACAAATTACACCATGATGTACACTAACACAACCAGATACTTGACACTCATCTCATGTGATAACATTGCCCTACACGGACGGACAGTACTCACGTTCTCTAACAAACTTGCTATCAACTCTAGCACTTCTTGGATGCGTACTCCAACAGCATACAAACTTATAAGGTGCTAAGTTAAAGTGATTACATAGGAGGGGAAGGTGAGCGCAACCAAGATAATAGCAAGCTGAAAGTCTCAGCTGTGAAGCAGGTTGGCGGATATACATGAGTATCGATAACGATACTGGCAAGACGATTGGACAATGCGTTCAAACCACTATTCAAGGACGCACAGTACCCTACCACACAAGTTGTGTGCCTCCGAAGATTCAAAGATGAATCGGAGGAAAAGCTAAGCGAAGATGAACGATGCAAAGTGGAACACCTTACAGTACTGTTCTTGGACTTTGAGAATTTAAATGGAAAATAAACATCAGTAACAAGTAGCATTTTCACACCACGATCGTTTCAACATGAATAATTTAAAAGGTTATTTTCCGTTGTCTGGCTGTTTTTGTCCATGCATACAGCAACGTTATCAACTCAGTCCTTCTGTGAACACGTCCTACATCAATGCTGCGAAGACCCTCTACGTCTCCATTTCCGTAGTTGGTCTGGATTCAAACCTTCTTTGGGGCATCTACTGGGTTGCTCCCATTGATTTTGGTGGCGAAGGTCTTCTATCAGGTCAATTCCAATGGCATCTCTTCCTAAACAGACCTCGACCACTTGTACAACTATCGAGCTTAGCGTTAACGGTACATAAAACGTCGGGTCTCGCCACTCAATGGAACAGGGCCGGATTATTTGTCCATAGTCAGGAGCTCACCGCAGAAGAAGTTAGCGCCTGGCTTCCGACTCAAATGAAGTCTGTTCTCGGTGGAACAATAGAAAATGTGACGAAACTGCTACACGAACGCTTCGACTCGCATGAGCGGTACCAGCAAGCTCTTTTAGATAGTCTGAAGCAAGGTATTCCAAAGCTGCTCCCTTACTTGCCCATGGCCTACCGCTACAGCAGACTTATCGAGCTTGCACACTGCTTTTATAACGCTGTAGCCAGAGACCCAACATTGTTCTCAGCGATGGAACGGGATACTAGCAACAGAACTGGTCATCCGTACCCACCATGTACGTGGACCCATGACCACGACCTCCATTGGAAAAGTGTGTACGAATTCAGGTCTACTCCAGAGGATGGCAAACATATCTCTAGGACCAGAGGCTGGATTGTCGTGACCGCTCGACTTTTAGATCATTCTGTTATGAGTCTCATGATCGCGGGAAAGCTTCGGACCTCCCAGATGAACGATTACTTCGAAGCTGTCACTGAGTACAACAACATCTGGAAAGATTTGCCGGAGTCTACTCGCCCCAGTCTTGCACTTATTCACTATAAGTTGGGAACGTTTCTCCTGTCATCAACAACAGCTTCGGACTCCAGGAAGGAATTCACGAAAATGGAATTGGTGAACGCCATGGTAATGTTAGGCAAGAAACTTGTTGACGAATCAACTAGCAAATCCGATACCTAACAATGTAGAGTAGAGCGCAGCACGTCGCTTACAGGAACTAACACTTGTTGCAACTTTGTATCTTGTGTTAGTATTCTCCCTATTCCTAACACGCAAACGCTGTACTATTGCGCTGATATCGGCCAGTGGCCAACCTGTGACTTGGAAGATTGTGTTATCGACTACCACTGCAAATTCGTTAATTTTGACACCTAATCTGTAATAATTGTTACCCGGTAATGCTTTTTTCTATTCCATGGCGGAGGTTGTTTGTTTGCCTTTTGGCTCTGAGTTTCCAGTTCTTTTCCTCTCTTCTAAGTACCGGTATTGCCTCTGGCCGGTTTCCTATGGCTATGCTTAGGTACCGAGAATAAAGTCATTAATTTTCTGTTGAACTCAAGTTTCATGTCAATGTATCAGTGCATCTACCAGCATACCGCCTATGCTGGTTCAAGTGACCCCAGGAAATTAGTGCAAGATGTGTATAATTATGGTATTTTTTTTATGAAAGTGCACATGCCTGCATAGAATGGAAAAGAACAACAGCAACAACATCAAGAGAACATAGGGGACTACAAAGGGCGTGTAGGGGCTATTGAGCTGTGCCGATGAGGTGAAGTGCGCTCCCCCGACCAATGGTCTCGGGATCCGCATCGGTAGGAACGCCACCTCCCCAAGGACCAATGCGCAGATGCAACTCCATAAAGCGCTGGAAGGTGACTGGATCAGACTCACCAAAGTGGTCAAAGACCGAAAATCCATTTCGCTGCATCCATCATGCTTCCCTCGTGTCAGGCCACGAGTTCCCAATAACTGTGGGTCGCAACACGGCTGTAAAAATTCCTTCCGCTTCCAGGCAGGACTTGAACCTGCATGGCATGCACCCTCTGTTTCTCAATCATGATCTTAGACCATCCCACTGTGCTTGTCGACCTATCCTACCTATCCTAGCTGTTTATCAAAGATAAAGCCGGTGGGTGAAAATCATATCCAGTAGATCTGCAGTGGCAGATTTCCGTGCTTGATTTGCGACCCGTGTGTAGGCTGTCCCCGGGGAAAATTGCGGAAAAAATCGCAAAAACGCGGGGAAAAACGCGGCATAATATGGCATAATTTGCGGTGAATTTGCGGTAAATATGCGGTAAATATGCGGTGAATAATATTGATGTGCGGCAATTTTCAGTGAGTATGTAGTGAAATCAATCGGTTACAAGTCTCTGGTGTACGCACTCGTCATATTTGAGTAAAAAGCCGCCACGATGAGACGTTGCTGACCGAACAGTGCACTGTGTGTACGTGTAGTGCAACAAAAAAGTTCAAAAAACGCGGGAAAATCGCGGAAAACGCGGTCTTTTAAAAAATCGCAAAAAACGCGGAAAAAAACGCGGCCGCGGAATTGCAATTTTCCCCGGGGACAGTGTAGGGCACATGCCACAGCGCTAGTACATTATCAGGGAGTCGATTTTCACCCACACCCGAGTTTGGGCGCTTCGGACTCCCTCGACTAGTAAGTAAGGGAATTATCGTGTCCGTTCCCGATGGACCGCCAACCCCAGAATGGTGCTCTGAAAACAAAAACCAAGAGTCAATGCGGCTTCAGCTGCAGGAGTAGGATATCGGTGCCCTTACTAGGATCAACCAGGAGAGAATCCGCAAAGAATCGCTACAAAACCGTGATGTTTTTGTTCTGACTTTCCTCAAAGAATCTCAACAAATCTATTACAATTTTTGTGTTTTTTCTTACTTTGACATCAGCATTCAAGCTACAATGTTTACGTAGCTGTTGCAATCGCACAATCCACTACATGTAGCAGTATATGGTTGCAGCCCATTGATTAGGATCATTCGATTCACAGTTTGTGGTAGGGCTGGGGGGGGGGGGGGCGTTTTCGTCCCCGTAAAGCAGTATGAAAATTGGACAATAATCCGTAAAAGTAAGATTTTGAGACAAGAGTAAAACGTGAGGAACACACCCTAGAATTGTGAGATTATAATAATTTGACGTGCAACGAATGCATTTTCTGGCCAGGTCATCCGTGTTGAGACACGACCCATACTAGTAGTAACTAGTGATTGTTCACTTGTGCCGGTCAGAGAATGATAAGGAGAATGAAACGACGAATTGTTCGATACTGTGAGAGGAGAGTGAAAAAGAAGAGAATTCGAGAAGACTAGAATGCAGGAAGGGACCAGCCAAAGTAACAATCACCCATAGAGATGTGGGGGGAGAGCAAATAATTCATTTTCCCTAGAACTGTAGAACTATGGAAGGAGAGCAAAATTTTAATACAAACTATCCCTAGAACTTCGAGAGGAGAGCTAAGGCAATAACAAACATAGTCCCTGGCATTGTGAGAGGTGAGTTCCAATACATGTACATACTGTATTTCCCCGATAATAGGTCGCACCTGTTTACACTAAAAATCAAGGGTGAAAAAGGGGGCCCGGGGTGCGACTTACAATCGAGCATGACTCACTACTAAACTCAATATAACAAAACATTATGGCTCAAACTTGGAAATGGGGGTGCGAATTATAATTGACTGCGACCTATAATCGGGGAAATACGGTAGGGGAGTATTGCATATATTAGACAGATGGGTGTGGTCCTTCAGTTATCACTTCAGCTCAGCATTCGTAATAGAGCAATCTTAAAATGATTTCAATGAGCATTTTTTCGAGTTCATGGAGATGGAATCAGAGCCTTTATGAGTTACACCATGCAACTCGCTGGTACTTTCACTGTAATTGGTGGTGATTGAATAGCGACCAGTGCTGTTGGAGTACGGGTGCATAATTAGCATAACCATGACTACACACGACTGCCTCTTTGTCGACGAGCTTGGGCGATCGTGTGCATATCATGCTGTGGGTGAAGCATTTTGTAACTATGACCACACATACCGCGATTGCGTGTTAGTCGGCGAGCGTGTGCGATCCAGTGGATACCGTGCCGAACGTGCGGCATTATAGTAACCAAGGCGACATGTGACTGCCTCTCAGTCGCCGAGCGTGTGCGATCCTGTGGATATCATGCTGGGCGTGGAGCTGTCGGCTGAGATGCCGCCAGAGTGTGCGCAGCCGGGCAACAGGTCTTCACTCACCATCTTCGTCCCGGCGGGAACCAGAGCGATCATGTTCCTAACCTGCGCCGCGTGGACGCCCGTCGCTCGGAGGTGCTCCTCCGGGTCAGAAGAAGACATGCTCTCGTAGTTGGTCCTGTCCGTCTCGTCCTGTGTGATGAACGGCAATGGCTGAAGGTAAAGGCTTTCGGCCGTCACATCCAGGTCCGTCTTGGGGGTTGGAGTGTGCTTCATTGTCATGGCTTCGTTGGCCTGCGCCACGGATCGTTCACTAGTGCCGGACGGAAAAGCGCTGCCATCAAACTTGGAGGTTGTGGAGTACGCTTCGGCGCCGGGTAAAGCCGGAGGGACCAGATGTCCCGGTGGCGGGGTGTCATTACGCACACCCACAGCAGTTCTGCCTTCCGATTCCGTGTCCATTCCGAGAGCCGACTTCATGCCTCGCATGCCAGCGTCGCCATGCTGTGCCGTGTTGCCGCTTGGAAGACAAAATGTCGGCACGCTATTGGCCGTTTGCGTGCGAGACCGCCGCAAGGGCCGAACAATCGCATCAACCGCAGTGACACTCGACTCTCTTTCTTGCCGTCGGCGCGGCGACATTGCGTAGCCGAGCGTGTATTCATGGTCGTCATCATCTTCGTCCATGTTGTTACCGTACAGTCTTGGGCTGAGCACGATGACTGGCGACGGTCCCAGCTGGACATCCATGAACTCCCTCGACTCCAACGTGCTGTCATTTCTTGTCCGGGCCGGCTCGAAGCTCTGTCTGTCCCACTCTCCACTGGTTTCCGCTTCTTGCACCGGTTCACCCACGGACGAATACACGCACGCATTGGTGGCGTCTACACTCGCAGCCGCCTCACCACCACCATCACCACCACCACGGCTATCGTTAACCAGAGAGTGAAGGCTCTGGTAACGGTTGAGCAGCGGCAGGGGTCTGTTGGCCCTATTGCTGCGACTCTGCTGGTTGTGTCTATCCCGGTGCTGGACTTGGTTCGAGTGGCCACCAGACTGTGATTGGCCATGTCCACCCATACCTGGACGTCAGAAACAACGATGAAAACAACAAAACGGTGCAAGGACTAGTTCTACACGCACAGGAGAACCACTTCTTGTCACTCTGGTGTTGAACTGTGCACGTCTGACTGTACACATGTTAATCTGCTCTAGTGGGTAGACTAAAACATAATAACTTGTGCCCCGCTGTTCACCATGTTTCAATTAACTGTAAAATTTCACTTTTTTCAATTTACACTTCTGCATTGGCAGACAGATGTGCAGCCACTATCAGAAAAAAACAAGTCCCCATGATAATTGTTCGAATGCGTAGAGTTCCCTCCCATCGTTGTTCTCACGGTCTGCTGACTGTAATATACACCACCGCCACCACCAGCACCAGCATCGGTGGCAGCAAGCAGCAGCAACAGCACCACCACCACAAGCAGCAGCAGCAAGCACAACCACAGCGGAAAAGCTTACGTAAGACCAGCTTGCGCCTTTGATGGGAGCGCCTTGCACGAATCAGCAGGACGATTGCCGGCAAAAGGAGGAGAGCAACTGCACCAGCAACCGCACCTATGATTACACTTGCTGAGATACCGCCACTGTCCATTAAACCGGGAACCGTAGTCGCTGAGGAAGTGAGTATTTCTGTGACACTTGTACTGCTCATTATATCTGGTAAAGAAATGACAGAGAAAAGAGCGGCATGACATTCAAGATCAAAAATCATTACACTGGAAAGGTATAAGTAGATGTGGCGGGATGATAGACGAATACTTTTCATCACCGGGTGAGTTAAGGTTAGTTTGACAAGAGTAAAGTGTCGTGGATCAAGTTGTGGTTCTAAGAACGTTTAACATGGCAATGTACATGTTTAGCCTGGAAAATAGGAACGTGGTAGGCTGGAACTGATAACATGCACATGTGCACATGCACAAGTACGTACGTGTTCGCACGCACACACGTACACACACACACACACACACACACACACACACACACACACAAACACGCCTCTAGTTCTGGTGGCGGAGCACTGAGCTGCTCTCCCTTCGTCTCATGGTAGAGCAAGTATGTGTGCACAGAACTGTATTGAAGTGGTAGACCAAGTATGTGTGCACAGAACTGTATTGAACGTGGTGGTAGCGACTACAGTGATCGTGTTAAGAAAGTTTGTAGCACCTCAGCGTCTGTGTGCCAATAAAATATCAAGTCTAATCGACAGGTCACAGTTTGATCAGTGGAAATTCTGTGCTGCTTATGATACCGAATGTTCTTTGAAAAGCACTCAGACAAGCAGAGGCATTGGAGCCGGTGCGGCACATGTGACCAAAGCCGCACAGATAGTTTCATCTAGTTATTTTTAAGAAAGGTTTGCTCCCCACACCGGAGCTCGCGCTATTCCGCCGACTTTACTTGACACTTGACTGACTCACGACTGCCATCCAGAGCACACGAGAAGTCCATCGAACCTTCGACTCGGCAAACCTGCAAGAAAGCACCACTCCCTGCTCAATACACAGTGTTTCGGGGAATTCACCCCTCATCAGTGTGGGGAGCAAACCTTTCGTACAAATCATCGCCGAAGTCGCAACCACTACTTCGTACTAGTTATTTTTGAAACAATAAAATATGGGCTATTTGGGCCCAATTTTCGAAATATTTCCTCCCCACACACACACACACACACCTCTCCATGGCCACACCACTATCAAATGGGTTTCGACGACCCTGAGAGGATTTAAAGCTGATCAGCTGCTGTCCTACCTTGTGTGATCGCTCCATTGGGAGAAGAAGGCAGAGTTGCCACTGCTGCTGTAGTCAGAGGGCCGTCAGTACGTATCGCGGACGACGTGTGGCTGCGGTCAGTCGGGGGCGCCGTTGGTCCCGCCTCCCTCGTGGTTGGGGCATTCACTGCCGGTGTACCAGACATACGCTGACTGCTTGCAATGTCACTGGGCAATGTAGTTGCAGCACCAATTGATTCAGTGGTTGCACCGCCATTCGGCAGGGTGCTTGGAAGGCCATTAGGCAGCGTGCTTGCAGCACCACTATTGGACACTGTAGTTGCCATGGTGCTCATGTGAGAGCTGACCTTGGTGGGATTCGGTGTGGAAGCCTCAGTTGTTGGAATGCTTGTGGTCATGACAGCTGGTGTTGGCGTGGTAACGGGAGTGGTCATGGCATCAATTGTTGGAATGCGCGTTGTCATGGTACCTGGTACTGTCATGGCACCTGGTGTTGGCGTGATAGCGGGAGTTGCCGTGGCATCATTGGCAGCACCACCAGGCACGCCGGTTCTGCGGGCATTGTCCGATTGAGACGGGCTAACACTTCCTGTTCCCAGCTGCGGCACTGTCGGCTGTGCCGGAAGTGTTCTCGTGAGCGGACTAGTGGTCACACTGGCACGGGAGGGTGTTCCGTCTTCAGTTGGCACAGCAGCACCATCGGTCATTGAGGGTGTAGGTTGGGTTGCGGTTGGTACAATATCATTAGTCGATGCAGCTACGACTGGAGACTGGGTCGTTGTCCTGATCATGTCTTGGCCTTCAGTAGCCATTGCGTCGGCGTGGTTGGTTGGTGTTGAGCTCGCGGAGCCAGGCGTCACGTTTCCAGGTGCCATCCGGAGCAGAGCAGGGGTCGTCTGGGCGGGGAATGTGCCTGTGAAGCTGCCGGTGGCTATACCGGATGAATCATCCTCGTTCTGGCTCTGCTTCTCTGCGTCGTTCGGAATGCTATGCGTCATGTTTAGTTTCGAACTGCTCGTCTGGGTGGGGAGTGTGTCTCTGGTGCTTGTTGGACTAATTCCCGACGAATCATCCGCATCCTGGTTCTGGTAATGGTTTTCCGTGTCGTTCTGAATGTTATGTGTTGTTATCAGCCTCGAATTGCTCGTCTGGGTGGGGAGCGTGCCTTCAGACCTGCTGTTCAGGGCTATGCCCGACGAATCATCCTCGTCCTGATTTTCGTTCTCAGTGCTCTTCTGAATGCTATCCGTCAAAAGTGGACTTGAATTGCTCGCCTGGGTAGAGAGCGTACCTTTGGTGCTGCTGGTGAGGAGTATTCCCGATGAATCGTCCTCGCCCTGCTTCTCTGCATCATTCTGCTCCTGAATGTCATTAGATCGTGTCGGTATTGGGTGTGAACGGCTGAAAGCGGCCCCGGGCACCGGCATACTGAGGCAGAGGAGCAACGCCACCAGTAGTGGCTGGAGCAGTGGTAGCATTGCGCTGGCCTGCAGTCGGCAAAGGCAACCCTGTACATGGGCAGCGGACAACAGAGCGGAGGCCGATCGAGAGACAAAGCAGAGAAGAGTAGACAGGCAACTACTGTAAAACCAGAAAGTCTAATGTTTTAACGACCAATTCTTTTTCGTTATTTGAAAAATACGTTATCGCTAGATGTCTGTGTAAAGATGCGCATACAGATGGGTGGCCAGGTAACCATCGTTAAACTTGCTGCACGTAATCATGCCACAATTACAAAAAACGTTAAACTTTTTGATCGTTAGACTTTCCGGTTTTACAGTACATGTACATGAGTACAATACGTTGTTCTAGCCTGTGGCCGACAAGACTGCCATAGCAGCACTGGAGCCACAACTGCACGTTTCTGCTTGCCAGAAACCCTGGCTCGTGTGCAGCCAAGGACATAGCTTTTGTTGCATATGTTTCAGATACGACCGCACGATCTACTGCCGGCCTCTCGGGCACGGTCGGATTCCACGGATACTTTCTGCATGGAAAATTCAGGCGATCGGCAATGCTACAAATCATGGACAATGCACATTTCACCCGGTGTGTATGTACTGCTTTTCCTTTGTATCCTAGAAACCTCAATAAACTGTTCCCTAGGAACCTGTTGATGAACTGATAGCAGCAGCCTTTCCGCATGCGGCTGGGGGCCAGGAAAGGTTTTCCGTCAATCCATGGATACCCTGCCTGGACCGCCATGCCTATGTAGCGTATAGCATATCCCCGTTCGATAGCGTATCCCCGTACATTAGCATACGGAGTCTGCCTGTGCATTAAAGCTGCTGTTCACGATTCTTTTGAGCCAGTTAATTTCATTGCCAGTTATAGTTACATTTCAATTGCCAGTTACAGTGTGTTCACTGAGACCCTTGTATATTCTTGCCTCCGAGAGACTTCGGCCCGCTACAAAATTGGTGGCAGCGGTGGTTAAAGTCAACTTTGTCAGATTCGACCCCACCTGTTTTACATTGGTAGCAATGGCGCTACAAAATTGGTGGCAGGGGTAAAGTTTTGTTCTAGTTGCATGCTTTCCGACGTAATGGTCGCTACACATTTGTGACAGCCGTCAATTTTAGTTTTAGTTTTCATCCACGTTCGCTGAGGGCTCAAGTTAGTGTATCTGAAGGAGCACCCGCCGTCACCCGCCGCTGCCCCAGCTCCGCTGCTCCCGCCGCCCGCCACAACTAGCCAGTCATGATGGCAGCCAGCATGTCTCTAGGGATTGGGCTCCATGACAGATAGCGCTAGCGTCTCAAAGGATGGAGCTCCATGTACATTGCCAGTGTAAGCTAATTCCAGATATGGCATTTTCTTTCCTGTCTTCCTTCAGTCTTCCTGTTCTCTTCAGTCTTCCTTTACGCGAGCGTGTGAATTCAGTTTAGTTTTGTAGGCGTCTGATCATGGTGAACCATGGTCTATCTAATTAATCTGGGACGATGTTACTATAATTATATACATATCCCGGTTGACGCTCTATGTTCTTTCGTCGAGGTTGTCCGGACGCGACCATGCATACCTCCAAATGTTTCGACCACCAAGCCGCTACTAATCACGAGGACGTGATTGTATTTGAGAGGGGAGGTGTAGCGTATAGCATATCCCCGTTCGATAGCGTATCCCCGTACATTAGCATACGGAGTCTGCCTGTGCATTAAAGCTGCTGTTCACGATTCTTTTGAGCCAGTTAATTTCATTGCCAGTTATAGTTACATTTCAATTGCCAGTTACAGTGTGTTCACTGAGACCCTTGTGTATTCTTGCCTCCGAGAGACTGCGGCCCGCTACACCTACATCTGGTATCTTAACTACGTTATGTTCTATGTGCCCTGTGCAGACCGCTCTGGGAGTTATAAAAGTATTGATAACAACAGACAAATCCAGTCTGCAGGGAACGCTTGTCGCCGTTTTCCGCCAAAAGGACGCGCAAGGATCCGAGCACACCCTTCCAACATGGGTGGTGTTGGTAATGTCAGAGCATCAGCAGGGCAGAATACTACCTCATAAGGACGAACGACGTTGACTCCAACCGAACAACCTGGGTCCAAGTGTAGCGCTGGCAAGCTGGTGACTCACACAGCTACACTCACTTTCTATGTAATTGGCATGCTTGTTACAACCACTGCACTTTTAAGTCTTTGCTCGCATTGACTACTGCCTAAGTGCAGGCTGCTTCTGTACTCCACTCAGCCTGCCATGCATTCCTTTCATGTATTCGGCTGCAAGTACTGATCCATTTCCCAATGTAGCATATCCGCTGGCCATAGTAGCTAAAGTACAAAGTCTCACCCTTTAGAAGCCACTGTCACAATTCAGTTCACTTCAGTTCAGTTCAACCTTCGTTCCAGTCTGTATTGCAGTTCAGTAATAGTAAACAACAGTGTCTTCACGGAGACCCGTGTGTATTTCGCCTCCGAGAGACTGTGGCCCGCTACAAAAGCAGAGGGGAAGAACAGATTTGTCTGCCAAGCCTAAATAAGTGAATACGCTAAGCAGTGATGAGATGAACACTAGCACATGCTCGTTGCAGAGTGCGTCGTTTCGGGTCGCCGTCCCTTCAGGCAAGAAAGACGCCTACATGCAATCACGTTGGGGGGTTTCAGAGTGCATTACTCGCCCTATAGTGCGATTCAAAAGTATAGACCTCTAGATTTTTTGGAATAATTCAAATTTGGTTTGAGCTTTTTGAGAACTTTCTTCGGAATATTGCTCAGGCAGCTCACGCAATTTTTCTCATATAAATTTAAAATTTCTAAGCGATATTGGATAACAGACGCCCAATTTCGAAAAAATTATGCACAAAGTGATCACAGATTTTATGTGGTACAGATGCTGGCCTAACGGTTTTTTGAAACCAGAGGTCTGGACTTTTGAAACGCACTACAGTCAGACCTCGCTTATCCGGTCCTCGTTTATCCGGATCCCTCGCCATCCGGAAGAAAACCGTTGGTTACCAATTTACAGCATATGCCATGCTTACATACAGTATGTGTGTTCAATTATCCGGTTCCCTCGCCTATCCGTATATTATTGTTGAAAACGGATGTGTGCGGTTATGCGAGGTCTGACTGTATAGTAATCGATGTATACACCAAGAACGAGACCTTGCAACGAAATCAGTCCAAACTTGTTTTCTGGCCAGGTGCAAGTGGTGCTCTTTAAAGCCAAGCAGCAGGACTCTGACCGAACAACCTTGGCCAAAGAGCCCAGAGCCCTCACCACGCTTTGATTTGTACCTAGTTCATCATGCGTGTTATTCGAAATGGGGCAAACAAAGTAAAGATAGGGCTTTCAAGCCCTCTCGTCAGTCCAGTTACGTTAGGCCTACATAGTTTTAAAAATAAACTGAAACTAGCAGCAGGCTTTTCACATGCTGCTGGCGGCGTGAAAAGGTTGTCCGCCAGTCCCAGGATCCCCTGCCTGAACCACCATCCATGCCTACATCTATTATCTAAACTACGGTCATGTGCCCCCGCCCCGTGCAGACTGCTCTGGGAATCATCAGTTTATCAGTCCAGTTACGTAAGTCATTAGGCCTCAGGCCTAACGTAATTGAACTGATAAACTACCCTGCATAGTAAAGTACAAGCAAACTTGCTGGCGGAAGCCATCGCACACAAGCACGTGCGCTCACTCAGTCCAGGCAGGTGTTTATCACAAGGACAGGGAGGCAGCAATGCCGAATCGTGTAGCTAGAATAAAACAAAGACATCACAACGGCCCCACTCCCCAACTTTCAAATCCCGCTCCACGTACTCCTAACAATCTCTGTCTGTTCTTCTCAGTTTGCTCTCCTTCACCTCCTAACACTGTCTGTCCTACCCCCCACCCCACCCCCCCCCCCTCATTTTAATGTATTGTCTCTCCTTCTATAGCATTTCATTATTTTCATGGACCTGTCACTTCTCCTTTTTTCCCTCTTTTTGGTGCATTTGATGTCCCATGATGCCAAGACCTCAGGTCGACTGAGGACAACAAGCCTCACCATCACTATGCTCCCATAATTATGCATTTTTTCGTATATGCGCAAGCACCACTGCAGCCACTCCATTACCTGGAAAACCTTACACGCTGAGATCCTGATGTTGGCTTCCTGGCCAAAAATTTGATTGAGATAGTTATTGTACATGTAATTTGCAGCGAAGAGACCACTTGGATTGAAGATGGTGCGTGTAAGGTTTTCCAGGTAATTTTTTCGTACTTGCGTGTATAAAGCTGTGATCACTGTAAAAAAAATAACACACAAACAACAACTAACCTGGTGCATCAAATTCGTCGACCCTGTCCAGTTTGGCTAGGTAGCATGTGGTCCGCTCCCTTCCAGACTGGAATGGAGAATGTCCAGCCTCCACTCCAGGGCTTCTGCAACGCTTTGGTCCCCTTTCCAGTCACGTTGGTCCGCCAGCCAGTTTTCGGCTCTCACTTGCACACCGTCGCTTGTTTTCCCAGGTGCTTGTCCTTACGAGAATCGCCTCCAGCACGAACCACCGAACATCAGTTAGCTCGCCCTTCGCTCAGCTCCGTCGGATCGCGCGCAACGGGTCGGGAGTAGTAAAGTTTCGCGAGACTGAATAAAATGCCTACACTCTGCATGTACTCGTAGCTACGGTAAGCGTGTGCGTACACACGTACGGTACGGTAACGTACTGCGCAGTCTAGCCGTGCATCAAAAAATAATGAAAAAGTCACAATAATTATAACGTATACCGTATACGGCAAACAAAGAGCTCGATCGAACGCTTGTAGACCCGTGGACCGTCCGATCGAATTCTTCGTTCACCGTATACAATATACGGTATATTGGGGTAATGTTGCGCTGATCCACGTCAGCTACTGTACATTGTAGCTGCTAGCTTGTCTGTGATCAAATTCAATTAAACCAGTTTCGTCGAAGCTGCCTGATGTTCTATTACCAAGCATTGGAGATGGGCCGCTCTGCGATCGCTGAGGCCATGCATGGTGTTGTATCCATGGACGCCATCCGCACGAAAAAAGCAAAGAGGAAGCACACAGAGGAAGAAACAAGAAGCAGGAAGCGTAGGAATGCAGGGAAGGGGATTGAAGAAGGTGCCGCCGATCAAGACGACGTTGTGTACGAACGTGGCGCTTTCTAGATCATTGCTGGAGTCATCTCGGATCCTAGCTAACTTTTTTCTCTTTTTCTTTTCCTTTTTCCGCTGTTTTGATCCATTCCGATGAGGTTTCACCAGAGTTTAGTTAGGGTAGTTATCAGGTTCTGTAGGATTTACATGTACTTGCAACATAATACTTTTTGCATTCTTGAAATCTATACTAAGTCAAAGTCGGGCACCATGAGCTAAGAAAGTATGTTATCATAGCGACTGTATTGCTGATATTGCAGCTAAAGACACCAGTTACCGATACGTACGCAGCCGTGTTGAAAACTGTGTTGGCTTGTTCTCCTCCGGAATGGAGCAGGATTGTTGTTTAGCTGAGCCTGAAGTAACAGTTAGTTGCTCCTTGGTGGCACACACACACACACACACACACACACACACACACACACACACACACACACACACACACACACACACACACACACACACACACACACACACACACACACACACACACACACTTCCTGCCGGATGTGACCCTTGACTGACTCATGACTGCCATCTGGAGCACACAAGATGTCCATTGAACCGCTCGTTAGGCAAACCTGCAAGAAAGCACCATTCCCTATTCTCAATGCCCAGTGTTTGGAGAAAATTAACCCTTCATGAGTTCAGCTTGAGCATGCTTAAGAAATTGGTGGTCCTGGAGCACTGCCTTTTAGCGCTCAAGCAGCCCAAACCAGGGAGTCTCATTAAGCCATAAACCCGGGTTTATACGGCTCCCTGGCCCAGACATGACCAGGGATACACACTTAGAGTAGCGCTAAGCTTCCAGCGCAATGAGCACGTCGGTACATCGTTAGGTAGCGGAGTGATTCACGGCTAGGGGTGTGCGGATAATGCTCGAAAAGGTGGCCGATTCTGCTCGGAAAGCAGTGAAATTGGCAGAACCATACAAATCTTATGGCGGGTAATTCCTCGAATTCTGCTCCATTTCTTTATCCACATACCAAACATGCGTGAAACTTACCAGAAAAGGTACCGAATTCTGCCAATTTTTCTGCCGGCGTTGTCCGCATAATCTAGTCACGGCAGCTGTGCTAAACAGGCGCCAAGAGCCAGTAGCCATTCACAACTCTGTCACAACAAACAACTGGTCGCACGTTCGCGTGAGAGACAGCAGTACGAACTTAGACGTCGTTGTGTCTTCGGAGGCGTTGGAAGATGAAGTCGGTTGCCTCAATATTATAATATGAATATTTTTTGTTACTTCCATGCTCCAATCAGGCAATCAGTCACCTTGTGATAATTATGATGAATAGAGGAGTGTCACAGTGGTGGGGCTGAGCCGCTAAGCACACTTAGTCAACCTGAGGTCTCTGCCGCCATGTATGCCCAATATTGCCCAGTGCACCGAGTGATGAGAAAAGAGGAGAAGAGGGAAAGAAAAAAAGATCATGAGAACTAGGATTTGACGGTCCGCAGACGTACGCCGAGGAATTGAGATAATAAGCGAATGACAGGATAAGTACATGGGGCGGGGTAAGGCAAGTCCGGGTCAGTACTGTTGTATAGCCAGGGAGAGACAACTATCAGTACTGTTGTATAGCCAGGGAGAGACAACGAGGGAACGTTCCGTTGACCATCAGGTTGCGAGAAGGTTTAAAATTCGGAGGGCGAGAGTGGAAGAGTGACGGACAGGAGATCAAGAACCGAGCAGAGATCAGTTGCCGAAAACGCAGTCTTTCAAGTTTGCGTCTGAGGAAAGGGTACAGTGGTAATGGTAGGCCTTCAGTTTGAGGGTACGAAGGTATGTAGGCTGATCACACAGCATGGGGCTGTTTTCCCTAACAGTAAAACAATACACAACAAAAACAGGGAGAAAGCGAAGACAAACATGAGCAATTCACTTTTCAGATCACGTACATCAGTCATCAGTCCTCAGTCATCGTTGACATTGTCAATTATTTTGTCATAGACACATACAAATGTCACACCATGTCGTCACATAATGTCAGACGTACACCATGTACCAGATGTACACTGTGCTACCAGTCTACATGATTGCACTGAGTAAAATAATTTTTGTAGTAAAGACTACGGACAGTACAGTTTCCGCATGATCAGATCTAACGCAGTGACCATGGTGACCAAACCATGGTGATCCTGTGTCAGACGTTTTGACTTGAAAATGAAACAAACTTGACTAATGAAAATGGTATCACTTCACTTGTTTGAAGAAAAACTCTATCATCAACGCAGACGCCCATTCCAACAACGGTCATTCATCCAACTCCTTCTTTCAGTCTCTGGTCCCGCTAGCTGTAGGTACTAGGTGGCTGTGTCTTGCACATCTCAACGTCTATCGATCTACCGAGACGGTTGGACCATTTCTGCAGACCCGTGTGTCATTCCGCTACGGAGAGGAATACTAGTATTTTGCATGTGCTGCGGAGAAAATTTTGCCTCGGATAGGTTTCTCTGAACGGAGAGGTGCACCGGCATCTCGTATCAAAATCAGTAAAGGAATAAGGGGTGATTTGGAGGTGGGGTAGTGATCATGTCTGCGTCTTCAGCGTCTCACTACGCCCCGCCAGGCTCCGCAGAGGACCGCAATCGTCGATGCGAAGTGGTCGTCGATGGCCCGACCATAGCGCAGCAGTCCAGCGCTCGTTCTAACGCCAGCGCTGGCAAGAATCTGGCGAGCGGTGCACGTTCTACGACCACCGCCGCTGCAGCGCCGCCATCCGTGATGCGCACGGCGAAGGCGTACGTGCGGACTAGGCCGAGTCAGCGATTTGCCAACGATCGCATCCTCATCCAGAAAGAGCTGGGACAAGAAGCGGTGAGCGTGTAATGTAAATTAATAGTGAAGAACATTAAATTATTTTATCCACTGTTGTTGACTGCGTGAAAAAACTATCCCCGTCTTGGCGTGCTGCTGAGTGCAGCTGTTGGCAAATTTCTTCAGATGCTATAAGTTAGCATTGCGACGGGGCGCAAGTACTGCTATGGACATGGAAATCGGGTAGAAAGATCGAGGCCGGCGCCCTTATGGCCCCTTATCGCTTACACGTTCCGAAGTTCACGTTCCCACTGTGAAAAGTGACGAGCCGTGTTTACGGCCACAAGGCCAGCGCCACGTGGCCGCTTGACTTCTCAACGGATCTCAAAGTCCACAACAACAGCTTACCGGTGCAGTACTGTCGGACCGGCGAAAAACTTCCAGGCTAGAATTTCACCAATTTTTAAGAACGGTGTAGTCTGGATGGTTTGCAGATAAGTACGGAAACCGCAATATACACCATAATGTACACTCAGACGTATAACTCTGCATACATGTACATGTAAGACTGTACCATCGAATGAGAACGAAACTGCTGTGTTTGCTAAGAATAAGAACGGGCTAGGCTACAACCCTGACCCCCCCCCCCACAGTTCTCTGGCGCTCGGCAGTACTGTAATCAGTTAATGCTTCAATGGTCCACAGCTCACCGTGCCAAGACATAAAGAGACATACAGTCAACTTCGCTAATAACGACTGCGGATATAACGACAATTCGCGAATAACGACATAATTTTCATGCCCGGAGCAAAGTCCCATCCAACTGTGATACATATAATGAGACTTCGGATATAACGACACTTCGCGAATAAGGACACTTTTCTGATGCCCCGTCGAGTGTCGTTATAAGCAAAGTTGACTGTACATGTAGGTCAGAAAAAGGTCCTGCAGGCTATGTTTGGCCAAATGACGTCACAGCCCCGGGGGAACCGGTCCGGTTGGTCAGGGTATGACGGGATCACCTCTTTGGCCACCAGAGCGTGTTTTCTGTTAGCCAGGTCATACATACCTGCCATGTCATGTACAGTCAACTTCGCTAATAACGACTGCGGATATAACGACAATTCGCGAATAACGACAGAATTTCCATGCCCAGAGCAAAGTCCCTTCCAACTGTAATACATATAATGAGACTTCGGGTATAACGACACTTCGCGAATAAGGACACTTTTTGGATTCCCCAGCGAGTGTCGTTATAAGCGAAGTGGACTGTACAACATGTGAAAGACTATGGTATGGCCAGGCTGATCAAACACTGCTTCCGCTGGTCTTGTTTTACCATCAGACATGATAATACGAAAACAAGGTTGCAAGATTGACACACGGAGCTATGATTCGATCTCTCCTCTGGTGCATCCATTGTTGTCTGTTTGTTTTTGTCTGTTTTTCTGTCTGCCTGTTGGTATGTGTGTGTGTATGTGAACTCGCGTATTTGCACATGTGCGCAATATGCGTGCACATGTATTTGTGCATGTGTTTGTGCGTATGTGCGTGGTGTGTATGTACATCTGCATGGATGTTATGATTGTGCTGGCCACAAACTAATGACAATCGTATACGCATACACACACATGCAAACACAACATGTTGCAGATCACTATCTTGAAGCCACGCAACCCGGATGCTGCACACTTCCTGAGGGATCATACCATAGGTGAGTTAGCAGCAATGCACAAATAAAACATGGAATTCTCCGGAGTAAAAGCTGCATTGGAGTATATGCCGCATCCAGTTCTTTTTGCCACGGAATGCAGACGTATCCCCTGTTTATCACTGGTAATTAGACCATTGTGGCATGAGCCGAACCGGCTTTTTTGGGTGAATTACTGGTGTTTAGAGTGGGGCTTATACTCCGAAAGATACGGTATGCTTTAGGCCCTATCCGGGACAGTGTTGATGTGATGCGGGGTTCAGACACGCAAACAAACGTCTTCGAAAGCAGTTGATATACCACTTCACCTTAAGGCTTCCTTTGCTTCAATGCCCTGTTGTTGTTTTTGTTGTTTTTTACTTCACCAGACACACCGGCATTCCTGCCTTCTCGTCTAACCGAATAGCTACACTCTCGATAAAGGATGAGGAATATGAGTGCAGTGTTGCTCAATGAAATCCAGTCGCTTCACACAAGTACGCACTGGGTGTTGCTCAGTCCTACACTTGCAAACACTGGGCTGGGAAATGATGCAAGGCGTAAACTTGAGCGATGCGACTGCATTTCACTGATCAGCACTGTATAACAAGGCATGCTATAAGAAATGGTGCATGCTGCCTGATGTCGTCAGCATCAACATGTTGTGTTTGTTTCGTGTAGCGCATACTTATGGAATGGACGGTGTATTGCACAATGCGTCCCAGGAAGAGGTGTACAAGACGGTGTGCGAGCCAATCATGAAAAACGTTCTTGATGGGTACAATGGTAAGAGATCTGCCTGGCCCGATCTATTGTGCTGGTTCACGTTTTTGGCGTGTGACCGTGTCTGTGTGGGCGATGGGATGTACTGTTTTTGCCAGCTCCATGTATTGATGGATTGTAGAGGCGTAGTTGCATTTCAAGGGATGAGGAGAATCTCGAAATGATCTAGTCATGCACAGAGCATGAAATTCGTTTGGAATAAGCCCGTTGTGCTTTGCCAAAATTTGATGTGGATTGCATCATGCATGAATAATGCATGTGAGTACACTTGGATCAACAGTGTACTGATAAACACCCCCAGACAGTGCACTGATAAACACCCCCAGACAGTGTACTGATAAACACCCCCAGACAGTGCACTGATAAACACCCCCAGACAGTGCACTGATAAACACCCCCAGAGGGTGCGCTGATAAACACCCCCAGACAGTGCACTGATAAACACCCCCAGACAGTGCACTGATAAACACCCCCAGACAGCTGCCTGCCTCTATCATCCCCCCCCCCCCATTTCACCCAAAGAACATCCGAAAGTTCAAGACAGCAGCTTATCACCATCTCCTCAGAACTAACTGGCACTGGGTCACTCATAGCATATGCGAGTAAGAGAGTACAGTGTCCTACCCTGCTTGGACATAATCTCTCCTCGCAGACAGTCTCCTCTTCTATTTTAAAGTCTAACAGCGTTCACATCAATACTCAACTTATTCTTTTGCTCACTGAGCATTACAATCTTTCCATTTTCTTTCTTCTGTTTTCTTTTTCAATTTAATCCTTCCTACCGAATGTGCCTTTGGTGCGTCCATGGAGCTATGAAGCCGATACCTCTGGTCGGCTGAGCTTAATGGGCCCCACCACCACGCTCCATTATTCACCCCAGTGTCAGGAGATATGTGGATTTTGCAGAAGAAAAAAACAACAAAAAATGTCCACGTGGCTATTTGGGGTGTTGACGCTACAAATTACGTTATTGCGCACTGGACTTCCATTACTGTCGGGCGCTGAAGAACAGAGCGCCGAATAATGACCAGGCTAGAATTTTACCAAGCACAGCATACCAATGTATACACGGTGACTCAAATGTGCATACATGAAGTAAGAACGGTCTAGGCTAGGAAGCCGACCCCCAGTTCTTCGGCGACCGACAGTGCATAATTCTTTCTCCTGTCTGTGTTCTGTGCGCTGTAATAGGTGCCGTGATCTGCAATGGCCAGGTGGGTAGTGGCAAGACGCACACCATAACCGGCTCGGTGGAGAACTTTGACGAACGCGGCCTCGTACCCAGAGCACTATCACACGTATGTTACATTTCTACTACAGTTCAGTGCTGATGTCTGGATAGTACAGGGTAGATGTCTGGATAGTACAGGGTAGATGTCTGGATAGTACAGGGTTGATGTCTGGATAGAACAGGGTTGATGTCTGGATAGAACAGGGTTGATGCCTGGATAGTACAGGGTTGATGTGTGGATAGTACAGGGTTGATGTCTGGATAGTACAGGGTTGATGTCTGGATAGTACAGGGTAGATGTCTGGATAGTACAGGGTAGATGTCTGGATAGTACAGTGTTGATGCCTGGATAGTACAAGGTTGATGTCTGGACGGATAGTACAGGGTAGATGTCTGGATAGTACAGGGTTGATGTCTGGATAGTACAGGGTTGATGTCTGGATAGTACAGGGTAGATGTCTGGATAGTACAGGGTAGATGTCTGGATAGTACAGGGATGATGGCTGGATAGTACAGGGTTGATGTCTGGATGGTACAGTGTTATTTTTTTTACAGGCAAAATACACACACACACACACTACAGGTAGATATTCAACATGATATTTGGATCTGCCTCTTCATTTAGTTTGCCATGGTGTGGCTGCTCATTTTGTAAAAAAACTGGGCGAATTTCTAGTTCCCTATGCTTTTACTTTTTCTGCATCCAATGTGGCACGTAGCATGGGTGACACGATGCAGAACATGTACGTTTGTTGTCACCACATCTGTCACTGTATGTGAAACACACTAAAGTTTAGCGCGAAACTATGGGATGTGTGGACTGTAGTTTGCGAGTGCTGGACGGATATTCATACAGGGCCTTGTATTCAGGACCAATCACATTCGTGTAGTGTGAAGCTCAATTCTAACAGCGACTGTTCATAGCACCTTGGCACCTCTCGTCGCTTTCTTTCACTTTTCAAGTGCTATGGGACTAAGAACAGTGCGGAAACACAATCCCCGATTAGCACCGTGCAATAGCACATTGACCACTGTTGTGCCGTGAAATGTGTTATCCTATTGCTCTTAGATACTGGCTCGTCAGTGTGTGAAAGAAAACCGATATACGCATGGAATAGCACCTCTGCTTAGCATCTCCTTCACCCATAAATGTGATTATATTTGCTTGGCCCTTTTTCTGTCATGACTGAGCAGACTAGATTGGTGCACGGAAGTTGCAGCATTTGCTTCTGAACCGAGCCCAGCTGTTTTAGACCCTCATGTAACTTGAGCAAATGCCTCGACAGGAAGTTCTGTTTTCGACTACTGATGATCATCTGTATTGTTGTCGGATTCCAAATCGCGGCGGGTATTTGATATGCTGTGGAATCGCTCGGCCATTCATTAATTTAGAAACAGCCGGTGTCCGGTTGTCTTCCTCATACAAGCTGTGTCCGAAAGGTGGTAATAACTGCCTGTAACAGCATCACCGAAGGAAGGGCCCTTGCTATGGTGGTGGCCGAAATGACTTTGTTTGGTGTCTTCGCATCACTGTAGATCACCTATCCACGGCTGCTGTTTTTGTGTTCCATACAGGCATTTGGTGAGCAGCACGATGTACCGGAGAATGAGTTCCGCTTCCAGTAAGTTCAACGTTTTGCCTTGATGTATAAGGACCGGTGGAAGCGGTTTTGGATAGGACCGGCCATACCCCAGCCTTTCATCCTTTGTGAGGATGCACCGGGTAGGCATGGCCTGCTCAGCAGTAGACACATGTTGGTGGCCAAAAGGTTGGTCCGCCCATGGCCATACAAACCTGATGATGTAGATTGGGAATTTTGATGACATGCTACCCTATGGGCTTGGACAATCCATTAGGGGTTATCAATATGCACTGCTGGTCGTGGGATATATTGTAGATTCTCTACTGCAGACAATCCTTGTAGCAACAATACTGAAGTCAGTTCCACGGGTGGATCCAGGGGGGTTCATGTGGTTCCGCGGGACCTCTCAATTTCGCGAATGTTCTACTGCAAACCATATCCATACACGTGTACATGTATCAGCTATTCAGTTTTGGCTTACTGTATAAGGGTCTAAGACCATGATTGAGAAACAGAGGGTACCAGGTTCAAGTCCTGCTTGGAAGCGGAAGGATTTTTTTCCAGCCGTGCTGCGACCCACAGTTAATTGGGAACTCGTGGCCTGGCACGAGGAAAACATGGCTGCCAGTGAATGGGATTTTCGGTCTTTGACCACATGCTGGTGAGCTGATTTACTCGCCTCCCACCGCTTTAGGAGCTGCATCTGCGCCTTGATCCTTGAAGGGTGGTGGCGTTCCTACGGATGCGGAAAACTCGGCCTCTATATAGAGCAACCGAGTCTGACGCGAACCGTGAAATGTTTTTTACTGTAGAAGTACAAATTTTTGTTCACGAAATCTTTCGTTAGATCACTCCACCAGCAGGTCCGTTACGTACCAAATTTCGTTTTCGGTCGAGGTCTGTCACCCGGAACGTTTAGAAAAAAACTTAAGTTTGGTACAAACTTGATTTATTTCGTGCCCCAAACGAATACAGTCGTCCCTCTCTAATCCGGCACCTTTTGCAACGGCATTTTCTGCTGGATAAACAAGGGTGCTGGATTATCAAATCCTGTCCTCCAACCCGGCCCACCTACTAACATACATCTTTGTGTCGTACGTCAAAACGCAGGGATTTCCTGTGTCAATCCAAGTACTTTGTGGAATGCATGTCTATACAGTGCATAGGATATTCCCAAGTGTCTGTTTCATGTGTAGAATGCTCCCTGATAAGTTCATGCACTGACCAAACTGACATAGCTGTGTTCCAGTTTGGTACGCGATGTACAACTGCTGGATTAGAAAACCGAATTATGTACAGTTTGAGCGATTTGTTGCAGAAAATCGCTGCTGGAGACGGAATTCAAGTGCCGGATTAAAGCGTACGAAATGAACTGAAAAAATCCGTTTTGCCAGAAAGTGTGCTGGTTTGCAAGGGTGCTGGATAAACAAGTGCCGGATTAGAGAGGGACGATTGTATAGCGAAAGTTAATTCCAAACGAAACTTTGTACTTACGCAGTAACTGGAACCCCCGTGTGGAACCCCCGTGTGGAACCCCCGTGTGGAACCCCCGTGTGGAACCCCCGTCTGGATCCACCCCTTAGTTGACTGTCCTACGCTGTGTATTGTGTTATGTCATGTACAGTATATCGTACATGGAGTTGTATAACGATGACGTTCACGACCTGCTGTCGGGACTACCCAGCACAACCTACGCCGATATTGCACAGCCGCCACTGAGAAAGCTGCCCGTAACGGAGGTATGTACTCGTGTGTAATCTTTTCATTTGAATTCGTAAGTAAAAACGGGTTACAAGCCCAATTACCTGACAGCGAATGCGAGGAGGGAATATTTGAATGGTAAAACGAGGAAAAAGAAAGGAATGGAGAAGAGACAGAAGTGTCCTGTGAGTAACAACATGTACGATGATTGCGAAGACAGAATGGCCTCTCTCTCTCTCTCTCTCTCTCTCTCTCTCTCTCTCGTTACCTCGCAGCACCATTATTGTTTGTACGTGATTATTGCTGTCTATTGATTCTTCAACCCGTGCTGCTACCCACAGTCAACTGGGAACTAGTGACCAGGCACAAGGGGTACATGAATGTGGCTAATGGGGTTTCTCGGCACTTGTGCCAGTGGTTGTGAGACTTATCCACTCACCCCACCATTAGGCGCTGCATCTGCCGCTAGGGTTATCGGGTATTAACGGCCGTCGTGAGTACCCTTCGGGAACGGACACAATAATTTACTTTTTACTTTTTATTGTTTCTTCAACCCAACCAAGTGTTTACTAATCTGTTGATCCGACAGTTGCGGTAAGTGCTCAATGTCATAGGGGGTCCTTAGAACATAGGCAGACTCAGAAGAGGATGTTCAGGTTTGCTGTAACTCTGAGCTTCATGCCACAAGGCAAACATGAGAGGACTGTGCTGTGATTGCTTAGTAGAGAGAAGCTCGGAGTTACAATGAACCTGAACGTCCTCTCCTGAGGCTGGTCTGTCTAGCTGTTCGGCAGTCTGTCTATCCACTGATCTAATGTTATTTGTCTGTCCATTCATCTGTCCACCCACTCAACCATTCACATATCCGTTGCCACCTGTCCGTCTTTGCATCTGTCCACCTGTACAAGTTACTGTTTTTGTGTCTTTCTTGTCCACTCCCCACAGTCCAAGGAAGGCGTTGTAGCAGTGGGTGGTCTCAGAATTAAGGAGGTTTTCTCACTGGACGATGCTCTCAATTGCCTCTTTGAGGTTCGTTTACTAGCTGAAAGAACCAAGGGTTTGCGTGGAAGCAACCTTTGATAATCAGACAGTTGAAATGCGCCTTTACGTCAATATAATGATTTTCTCGTTTCTTTGCCTTCAATTGCATGAGTGATACTTCACCTCTGTCTCATCTAGACTGACCTTCATTGTCTATGTTTTATGAGTTCTATGAGTTCTGCATAATATGTGTGTGTGTGTGTGTCCAAGATTCCTTTGTGTCCCTCTCCCCTGTGCTGGAGAGACTTCTGTGACCAGTTTTTGCAGTGAGCAAGTACAAGTACAAGTGCGAGTCTATGCGTGCCGTGTGTTTGTGTTCTCTGTGATATGTGCACGTACCGCACAGGGCGATGTCTACCGTGCCAAATCCCAGCACGTTCTCAATCCGGTCTCGTCACGTTCACACACCCTCCTGACTTTCTACATACAAGTAAGTACACGGCGTACCCGTCAACTGGCTTCAGGTGTGTTCTTTTGGGATCCTACTGCTTCAGGTGGAGTCCGAGAGCGTTTTTCTATGTACATGTATCGGTAAGAATTACATGTATATCAGTGCAAGAAGTAGGCTGAAGGAGAAGTAGGAATGATGGCAACTAGACTTCAGAGCATTGAATGAAGACATTGCAGCAAAGTTAGTTACTTTGATGGACAGACTTCCTCTGCGTTTGGCGTTTTTGTAGTGGTTTACTATATAGTACGCGACTCATTCCCAGCAATGTCAATAACTTTTAATGTGCAAGGTAGCGTGGCCGAGTGGTCTAAGGCGCTGGATTAAGGCTCCAGTCTCTCCGGAGGCGTGGGTTCGAATCCCACCGCTGCCAGACATTTCTTTTTTTCCTTTTTCTTTTATCGTAGTTGAAGATTGATCTCGTCATCAAAAGCAGTGTATTGAGCCTACTGACATCAGCCGGTTTCCATAGTGTAGCGGTTATCACGTTCGCCTAACACGCGAAAGGTCCCCGGTTCGATCCCGGGTGGAAACAGTCATTTCTTTTTTTTTGTCTCTTTTTGTGGCAAACTTCTCTGACTTTGTACAAAGGTCATTCATTCCTTTGTGTAGTTTCAGGAATTTGATTGGCCGGGTGGGGTCAGTTCTCATTTTAGTATCCGAGTTAAATTTAACACCTATAATTTAAGAATGGACTCGGATGGAGAGCCAAGGATAAGAAAAAAGGACCAAGGACCGTCGGTCAGTGTCGTGCAATGTTATCGCATGAGCTGATTGTTTAGTAATTGGTGGTGTTAGTGGACATTATAGCGTAGCTTGTAGTTCTTTGGTCCTTTTCTTTCCTATAAACCTTGTATTTGTTATTTATTTGTCTGTGTGTATGTGTCTGTGTGTATGTGTGTGTATGTGTGTGTATGTGTCTGTGTGTATGTGTGTGCATTGTGTTCTTACCCGTAGCGGAACTCACTGGTCGACACTGACAGTAAGGAGACCATGTTTAGCCGCATTGACTTTGTGGATCTTGCAGGCATGGAGCGACCTAGCAAAACGCAAGTAAGACTCAATACATGTAGTTGTTGTTTGTTCTGTCAACCCTCAACTTTTTTTATCTTTCTTGCTATTATTTTTTGTCTCGAGCCGGGTTTCTGTTCTTTGTAAAAAAATAAAAAAATACGGGAATGCACACTCACGACCACTACCCCCAAAGATCTCATTGCTGTGTTGCAGGCAGACCGGGTCATACCATGCCCGGCAACCAGGTAATGCAGTAAAGAGTTTGTTTCTCAGATCAAAAGGGACGCGGAGTAACAAACGTAGCATGTCTTCCAGACGGTGCCTGTTCTGAGCAACACCATCAGTCGATAAAGCCATACAGTCAGTGTTGCCATGGGGACTGTGGTTTACCGTACTTCCCCGAATATACCGTATTTTTCGGAGTATAGTGCGCACTTTAGATGTGCTATTTTAGGCCCTAAATCGAAGGTGCGCACTATGCTCCGAATATGAAATGCATGTACTTCAATGAAGATTGAAGTGCGCACCCCCAACGAAGATTGGGGGTGCGCGTTATACAAAGGTGCGCACTATACTCCGAAAAATACGGTAAGTCGCACCTTTTTACACTAAAATTCAAGGGTAAAAAGGGGGATGCGCCTTACAATCGAGCATGATTTGCTATGTACTGACGCGAATGTATCCAAAACTGGCTCAAACCTGATAACGGGGGTGCGACTTGCAATCAAGTGCACCTTATAATCGGGGAAATACGGTGCTATTGTGAGCAGCTACCAGGTATGCCGTATGTAGACGGACAGGAAATTGTACACTTTGTGTGTGTGTGGTATGGCTTGCGTGTGTACATACATGCATGACCTCCTCAGTAGTTTACACACGTTTCTGGCCCAGGGGTGGTCCTCAGCAATGGCCTGATCAACCGGACAGGTTCTGGCGGGCCTGACTGCATTCATTTGAAGAAAGGATAATTTTTTTTTCCAAATACATCTCTTCTAGCTGTCCAGCTTCCGTCCCGGAACAAGTTGGGTGTTGTGCCAACTTGCAGCGCAGCATGGTATGTTGCATGCAGTCTGGTTGCCATGGTGATCAGTAATCCAGCAGTACTACACATGTCAGTTTAAGAAAAGGCAACACATGAACCAGGCTGCCAAAGTCCTTGTTCAACCATGCTGTACAGTCAAGCATTTCTTGAATTGTTAGATTTTGGTTCCTATTCTTTTGCTGTTGTTTGTAACCCCTAGCCCACTGGCAAGACACAGCAAGAGGCACTGCACATTAACCGCTCATTGTCGTTCTTAGAACAGGTGAGCTACGGATGGGAAGAGGGAACGAAAGATAATGGAACGCTCCTACTAGTGTGTGTACAGTACTGTCAGGCACCGGAGAACAACCAGGCTAGGATTTCACCAAGCACAGCACACCAATGTATACACGGTTACTCAACCGTGCACAGACTGTGATGCATGAAATTAAGAACAGCCTAGACTAGAAGGCTGACCCCCCCCCCCCCCCCCCCCCCAGTTCTTTGCCACCCGACAGTCCTGTGTGTGTTGGTATGTTTTGTATGTGTCCATGTATGCGCTTCTATGCCCAACGGAAAAGTGTTTGAGATGAGCATGGGCTGAAGGAAAAAGAGCTCTTCCTCCAACACAAAGACTTTAGAAAAAAGTCTTCATGTACTGCCGGGTTTGAGCTATCATCGATGTTCCTTCATGTTTTTTTTCTAAGATGATTCCTATTACCATTCTATTTCCATATGCTGCTTCAGTGGCAGGAGGTAGCATTCTAAAATACGTCTCGTCATGAAAATCTAAATCTCAGTTGCTTCTGTGTTGCCATAGACGCTGAGAGCATTGTCCACATCATCACCAGTGGATAAGCCGTCGCTGGCAGCATTTCGCCAGGACAAGCTCTCGCACGTTCTCAAGCACTGTATCGGAGGGAATTGTCAGACCGCGTTCCTCACCAACATACGCACCGAAGTGGAGCACGTGGAGGAAACTGTAAGCGCAGGACGGCCCGGGTTTGGGGCAGGTCCGTTGGTTGGCTATCACCCTTCACTTCACATTCATTCGTCAATGGCAGTCGTTTGACGAGCCAGGAAATGTTGAATAAATACAAAATACAAAGGTCCATTTCCGGGGCGGTTTGAATTGGAGTGCATGGAGAAAACTGCATGGGTAGGGCGACCTGGGTTCATTGTCACATGATTTTTAAGCACGAAACTCGGTGTCATGAGAAAGATATTTGTCACATTGAAACCATCCACTGAAGGCTTTGCCGTGTACTGTCGTATCGCCGTGTGTTTGTCTCGCCAGCTCTCCAGTCTTCAGTTTTCTGAGAAAGCTGTGTCTATACCGATTGCCATGCAGACCACAGCACGGGAACCAGCCAACGTGAGTAGCACAAGTGCACACACCACGTCACTAGGTCAGCACTAGTAGTGAGCTGGGTCTAGACGACACCTTTGCTTTGGCTGTGTGCAAGTATGTGTAAGGAAATGAGTAAGCCCGTTCCCCCTTCCGACCTTCCCCTCCCCCTCTTCCCCCTTCCCCTTTCTCCTTTCCCCTTCCCCTCTCCCATCCCCCATCCCCTTCTCTCTCCTTCACCCCTCCCTCTTCCCTCCCCCCCCCTGCCCTATTAGCTATTTCACCTGATGTTGTGTATGTCATCATGCTTTTTGTTCCTATGTCGGTTCTGCAGTTAGTTGTGCGGAAGCAGCAGCTGGAGATCGAGCTGCTTCGTGAAGAGCTTGCAGCGCAGTCCATTGTGGTATGTGCATTTTATCAGCCCTGTTCGTGCATTACTGCAGTCCAGGCCAAAGAAATCTGACCCACGTGTCACACGCAACGCCATGCTTTCCCATTTCAATCGCACATCATGCTCTGTCTGAAAATCGATCCGAGGCCGCAGGGGCGCATAAGCCTTGGTGCTGCTTTCGACTCACGGGTCAAATTTCTTTGGCAACATCTGTGAATACGGTGAAACGCCATTGCAAGTCCCATAGATATGACATGGTGAGCAACACTAGTCACTGGAATCTGACCCCTCACTCGAGACATGCACCGCGAGTGGCACGGTTGCTCCATACATTTTTTTCTTGCACAGCTGCAGGGTATGATGGGGCTGCTGGAATTTGGGTGCAGGCCATACACCCGTAGCGTGTTCTCACTGCACAGCACTTCATGTTTACATTAGCTCTGCATGATGAGTACCCGGATCATAGTCCCCCTTGTGTCCTTTCATTCGCACTCCATTGATGTGCTATTCTGCTTTGTGATTTTCTTCTTTGTTCCTGTCACTTTCTTTCCTTTCCCCCTTTGCTTCTTTCCTTCGATATTTGCCTTTAGGTGATTGGGCCCAGTGCCCGTTTGATGTGCCAAATAAACAAACAAACAAACCATGTACCCTGTGTCGAGCAGATATAACACCTGTGTTGTTTACTGTGCACTGCTGCTGCTGCTGTTACTGCTACAGTTTGGAGGCGTTGACATCCACCATGAGCCGTTCTCACAGCCGGAGGTGGAGCGCATTCGCGAGAAGGTTACCGACTTTCTGGAGTCCGGTGACATTAGTGGCTTGAAGGTACGATATCCATTCATGGCAATGTGACATTACTCTGCTTAGAATTATCTGAAACATGTGCTTGACTTTCAGTCCTTTTTCAGTTCAACCTGGCAGTGGGTGTTGCTTGGTGCCCATAGTCTGTGGTTTATCCAGTTTGCTAGCTAGCGATATTCCCTTGCAGATGGAGTAATATTTGAGAGATCCTGCCGCTCTGCCGCACCTGCATCTGTGTGTTGACCAGTGGCGGTCGTCCTGAGTTTGTGAGGGTCAGTGAGTACAACTTTGCTGTTTTTTAGTCACTTTCCGTTCCCGCTTTGTGATCTTACCACTGGCTTAGTAATAAGTTAGTATGCCTCTATTTGTGTGGTCCCATACTGTTTTGTCACCTATCGCAGATTGAGAGTGTCCGCCAAACCAGGGAGATATTCCAGCAGTTTCGCCAACTGTACAGGTAGGCAGGCACACACACAAACTTGGGTGCTGTGTGAGCCTTGTAGCTGGACCTCACTGGGTGTTGTGATCGTGTGTGGATGATCAAGCTGATGTTGACAGTGATCTGACGTTGGAGATGTCGTGGGGTCTGTGTGGCCTAGCTGGTTGGTCACTCCACCCGGACAAGAGCATGTGTGAATTATGTAGGACAAGGTGCTAGTACAAACAGCAAAGAATATTCACCAAGAACATTCCATATTTATGCATACGGAAGGACAGTATTATTACGTTGAAATTGATCAAGTAAAATGTAGTGTTTGATGTGGCCAAGCTTGGCCGTTCGTGTTCTACTTGAAATGTGAGTTATGGGTGGATGATTCTGCTGTTTTCCTCACCCTGTCAGGGAGCAAGCTGAGACGTTTTCCAGTCAGCTATCAGCCGCTGAGAATGCCTTTGCTGCATCTTACACCGCTGCCACTCTGGCTGGGCCCGACGGCGCAGGCGTTGGCGGTCTTAGCGGAACTGAGGGCGGAGGTGGAGGCGGCGTTGCCACGGCAATGATCGACAAGACGCCACACCGTCAGGCCAAGACGAAGGAAGGCGGCAAGCAGGTCACGGTCGCCTTGGATACCAAGCCTGTTCGGGGAGCCGGCGTGGCGGCTGCTGGTGCCGCCGGTGCCGCAGCCGGCGCTGCGCCTATGGGCAAGAAAAGTTTCAAGACAGCCGTGACTAGCTTGAAGGTGTGTATAGTGAGCGTTGGAGGTTTGTGTGTGAGTGTGTGCGTGTGTGTGTGTGTGTGTGTGTGTGTGTGTGTGTGTGTGTGTGTGTGCGTGTGTGTGTGTGTGTGTGTGTGTGCTGAGTGGTTACCAACAGCCAGTGCATGCCAAAGTATGTGGTGTGATGTGTGTGCGGGAAAAAAATTAAAAAAGACCAAAAGTAGGGATTCACAGGCCAGAAAAAGCCACTTCATAGCTGTGTGGTGTAGACCAGGCTGAATAGTGGCAGTCAATTCTTAAGCCTTGCAAGCTGTTGAATGGTGCAATCCCAGCACAAGCTGCTATGGCTTCTGCAGTACCATCGCTATCATTGCCTCTGGCCATGGGTGTCAAAATGGTCAGTGGTGTGTGTGTGTGTGTGTGTGTGTGTGTGTGTGTCTGCTAGTGTGTTCGCCTGTCTTTCTTCCTCCGCTTGACCGTCCATCTGTCAACCTGTCCGTCTGGTTTTATCTGTCCACCTGTGTACGTCCGCTGGTCTATTTGTCCGATTGTCTGTTCAGGGCAAGAAGGCATCGGATGTAGTGGCAAAGGAAGAGCCGCAGGAAACTGGAGTAGGAGACCTCAATCCTACCAGGGATGGCATTGCAATCAGGGCTGTGAGTACTCGTGTTGCCATAGATACCCAGAGAACCCTCCCCCGACAACCACCTGGGTTTATTGACTATCTGGACTGAATTTCAGAAATTGGAATGGTCTTTGCTGCTGAGTGTAGCTGGAAAGGACAACTAGCCGTGACGAACACCACAGAAACATTGACACTCGTGGCAAGACGCATTTACATTGATAATGGGCAACACACGAGTACACGTACGTTCAAAGGGCTGTCGCAAGCTGTTACTTATGCAGCTGCAATAATTTACAAAACTAGATAGTCATGTTCTTGGAGTGGTATGAGTATATGGGTATGTGTGCTTGCATAATGTACTCTTGTAATCCTGTATGGGCATGAGGGCTAGCAGTGCACTCTATGTGCTACTGCATGAGGAGGCTATGGTGACAAGGGACAGCACATGGGAACTACAAGGACTATGTGCAGGTTACTGAAACAAGAAATCTCCTGCGCATATACGGCCAGAATGTACAAAAAGTAATCTTGTCCTTCGCCAACTGACTGGGCGTGCGGTGTGTGTTGTGTGTTGTGTGCGACTGCAGAAAAAGTCTTTGCCTGCTGCAGGACAGGATTTCGCGTTCGCCACCAAGTTGCAGGCCGATGGCAAACCTGGCAAGAAGGTTGTCGGGTAAGGACAGTTATCTTGTGCAGAATGAAATGTGAATCGTCGGACATATGTGTGTTAGCTGATGCACATCTCCTAAGCACGTTTGAAACCAAAGAATCTTACTTTCAGGACATGCATATCGTTTTACAAAGACCACAGAAGATAGCAAACATCAAGTACTACATAAGAAGCATACATAAAAACCATACATATGTTGAGTTCGAAACAGGACGACTGACAACGGGAACAAGTTTGTGGGAACGACATTTATTATAGACGACGAGACAAGAGACCAAGACGAACGAAACGACTACATGGTGATTATTGACGAGTGAGAAAAGAGAGAGAGAGAGAGATCAAGTCTGAATGGCAAGATAAAGGGCCTGGGTAGCTATGGCAAATATGGGCGCGCAAGTAGCTACCCAGGCCAACGGAACAAAAGGAGACAAAAGGTGAGTACGTAAGTGCATGCAGGCCAGCTAGAAAAGGTACGGGAGGAGGTACCTAACATACAACCCCTCCATGAAAAAAAATCCCGCGTCCTCGCGGAGAGAAAAAAAAGAGAGAAAAAGATTTAAAAAAAATGACTGATGGAGAAAACACACACACACACACACACACACACAACGCACGGGCCTCACAAAAGTGTGGACTAAAAAATGCACTACAGATCATTACAACCGTCAATGTTCCTGTACTACTCATACTATAGTGTGTACATTGCCAATAACAACGGGCCCAAACGCCCCTTCAAAACATGGCCCAAAAAATAACTAAAGGAGTTCAACGAGGGACTTGAATTGTATTCTGATGACTAGTATTTTGCACGGCTAATAGAGCCTAGTTACACTTTAATATACGACATAAATAAGAGAGCGTGGCTCACCATGATCGGACCCCTAATATTAATGAAGGACACCCGCGCGCACACACACTACAAAAAAATTCACGAAAATAAATTTGACGAAGAAGGAACGCATACAAAAAAAAGAAAGAGAGAAAGGTAGCTGACCTGCATGGCTTGAACGACACGAGGTTGATATAGACGAGACGAGGTTGGCGTAGGAGAGACGAGGTTGATAGAGACGAGACGAGGTTGGCGTAGGAGAGACGAGACTGACATGGACGAGACGAGGTTGACATAGACGAGACGAATGGTGGTTGAGGACGGCTGGGCATGGGATGATCTCAGGGTCGTGGGTCGATCAATAATCGGGCGCCAATGTTGAGTTCGAAACAGGACGACTGACAACGGGAACAAGTTTGTGGGAACGACATTTATTATAGACGACGAGACAAGAGACCAAGACGAACGAAACGACTACATGGTGATTATTGACGAGTGAGAAAAGAGAGAGAGAGAGAGATCAAGTCTGAATGGCAAGATAAAGGGCCTGGGTAGCTATGGCAAATATGGGCGCGCAAGTAGCTACCCAGGCCAACGGAACAAAAGGAGACAAAAGGTGAGTACGTAAGTGCATGCAGGCCAGCTAGAAAAGGTACGGGAGGAGGTACCTAACACATACATGAACCATGGTTGACGTGGTGGTGAGGTCTGGTGAGCTTCGCCGACCCAGAGTCTCGGCCGCACAGCAAACCAGATGCACCATGGAGAGAGAGAGAGAGTGTGTGTGTTTATGCCTGTCCATGCATGTATGTGTGTATATCAAATGCTTGTGTTTGCCCCCACCTTGCAGTGATGGCCAGCGACCTGCGGGCTCAGCGGAGACGGGCAACCTTGCTCAGATACCCGTTGCTATGGATAGTAAGTCTCCATGGTCACGGTGTTGTTATGTTTTATTTTACTTCACCAGATGCAGAGGCATTTCTGCCATCTCGTCTCACCATAATTATGGTTACACTCTCGATAAAAGATGTTGCTTGTTCAGGCTTGTACATAGGCTGGAGCCAAATTCATAGAAGACCCCTACATTTGGTTGGTCGGGTTGTATGTTTCTCCACTGCTCAGTCGGAGCATGAATATGAGGGAATATATTCGCAGAGGATTGTCCTGGTACAGAATAGTTTAACATTGATCACATAGCCATACGGGACAGCCATGTTGGTTCCACCACTACTCTGTAGTCAACTCCTGCATCCATGGGTCATTATGATGTCAGCTATGCTGGTCCCACCGTCCACATTCCACGACCCCATTTCTACACGAATCCCGTCACACGGCAATGATGTGAACACCAGTCTATGCAGCGCAAGGCTGTGCAAACATCCCTGTGTTTGTGTTTGTTGTCTCCTCTGTTGTCTGTGCGTTTCTTGCATAGCACCGGGCGCCACTATTGCACCAACACATTCCATGGATAATGTGGGTAGTGGCGTAGCTATGTCCAGTGCACTGCTACAGGACGGGTCACAGAGCAGCTTGGCGCAGACGAACACCAGTGGTTCTCTTGACGCCGCAGGAAAGAAAATGGCGTCCGTGCTTGGCCGCTTCATGCAGGAGTAAGCGTGATCGTCTGCTGGGTCAGCGCTCTGCTGGGCCGTGTTGTGTCTGTCTGTCTGTCTGTGCGTGTTGCATGAAGACGTTCATGTGTCAGAGTGTGTGTGGGGGGGGGGGGGCTTGAGGAAGTGTGAGTTGGCGGGGGGGGGGGGGGGGGGGGGGAGGGGGTGCTTGAGGAAGTGTGAGTTGGGGGGGGGGGGTTGAATTGATCTGATATTGCTCTGCACATCTGAGGGTACAAATTGGGATTTTGTGTTTTCTTGCATTTGAGTTGAATTAGTTCTGCGCCTTCATTTTCGTCATTGTGTGTGTGTATGTATGTGTGTGCGTGAATACATGGGTGTGCATCTGTGTGCATCTGTGTGTTTGCGTACGTGTGTTTGTACATGTGTATGTGTGTGTGTGTGTGTGTGTGTGTGTGTGTGTGTGTGTGTGTGTGTGTGTGTGTGTGTGTGTGTGTGTGTGTGTGTGTGTGTGTGCATGTGTTCACAGTTCCGACACTAAGCCGACTAAAGAGGACTATTTTGAGTGGTACAAACAACACAATGCCGAGGGAAAGGAACTAAACGGAGCGTTCATACTAGCCAAGAGTAAGCTAGACTAAGAATTTGTCTGGAAATTGTAACATGGAAAAATGTGGGCACAAGTTATGCAATGGAGTCCACCAACTAAACCAGATTTTGAACAATCAGACGTGAACAAAACGTTCGTGCCGTGCAATGTCTCAGTACTCCTTGTCAGTTTTGTGCCAGATTGTGCACATCTGACTGTTGTTCAAAATCTGGTTTAGTTGGTGGACTCGATCGCATAACGTGTGCCCAAATTTTTCCATGTTACAATTTTATCCTTGGCTCACCATCTGAGTTCTATTTTTTCTGGAGGTAGTGATTTTATGAAAAGAACATTTTGTTATGTCTCCATACATGTAACGTTATGCCCCATTCGTCACCCTGATGAATGCACACACCAAGCCAACCATTGTGTTGATCTTTTGCAGACTACCGCTTTTTCCGTAGTATAAGCTAATTTGCCCCAAAAAAATGGTGCAGCAGTCCAAACCCTCCAATTACCAAAATACAAAAATGTCTTGCCAAAATTAATTCCGTTTGTAGACAACTCCGAAGGGGTAACTACGATGCTGGGTTTTAAAGAAATACTTGGACATGGTCATGAGCTAGTGGGGGTGAGGACAGTGGTGGGTGCTGCGTATGTGACAGGTCCCTGCATGCATACCGAGGCATACACTTGCTGCATGGTTTGTTGTGTACGGTAGTTGCAGGTAGGCTGTGCAATTGTTTCGTACGGCAATAGCGTGGAGGCCATGCCATAACAGCCACTGGCGGCTTGTAAATTTGAATTTGCTTTAAAAGCTTTCCTTCTACATCCGCTAGCCGCTATGACAACTCTACTACTTGTCTTGCCTTTTGCCAACGAGGATTGTGGTAGAGGAGCTCGTGTCTTTGTCTGTTGTCCTTTCGGCTGCAGAGCAACAGCATGATCAAGCCATTCTGGTCAGGAACCATGCGCTGGACTTGTCTAAGTTCAAGGACGCCATTGGAGAAGTAAGAACAGGGCGGCAGTGAGCAAGCACTGCATTTTATTTGCGTCGGGTCAGGTGCTCCTCACTAGCTATGGATCACTAGTACTGTAAATATACAAGTTTTCGGCAGCTATTTAATTTCGGCTATATTCGGCACCGACCCAAAACGCCTAAATTAAAACGCCGATGAAATTTTTCACAGCATCTGTCGCACTATACCATGCCCTCTGATCTACCCCACGCCGAAAATAGATCGCCGCCAAAATGTCAAAAATTGTGAAGTGCCGAAATTTTGCAGCGCCGGAATTTTGTATATTTACAGTATAGCACGGATCAGAAAAGTCAAACCTACGCTTTCAAGCAGGACTTGAAGCTAGCGCCCTCTGTTTCTCAATCATGGTCTTAAGACCAGTATGCCTGCCTGGAGTGGAAACCTCTAAATACAGCATCTCGTTGCTTATGTATTTTGCCGTCTGATGGTCTACCGTTACAACCAACCCCTCAGCTTCATGATTCAAGCGGGCACCTCTTGCAGCACTGTCACCACCCGATTGCTTGGTACAGGAGATACACACACTCATGTTGGTGTCTATCTCATCTTGCGTAGGACTGATTGCGTAGTAATGTCTGCAAACTTGCACCTACTGGGACTGGCTGGGAAGCAGAACAATACACTTTTGTCTTTTCCGTGTGCCCGTATTGCCTAGATTCAGCAACTTCTCGCAGCGGGAACAGCAAAAGAGGCGCTTGAAAGTAAGCTATCGCCCAGTCGGTTATTTCCCCTGCTAAGATGCATGTCCAATGGCTAATCTCCACTCCTCTCTACGTGATTTGAAGGTGAAACTGTTCAGGGGATTGTGTGCCTTTTGTGCTGCGAAGCATACACTGGTGTGCCTAGAAATGGAGACCAGAGAACCCTTGAAGCGTTGTCAGTGCATAGTAGCTGTAACCATGTTGCTAGCAAGCGCTTCTGCTACCACTACAAATGCAGCATTCGTTGTGCTGATGCCATGGTCATGGTAATCCGGTTGCTCGTCTGGCGGCCAGGGCCAAGGACCAATGACTAAGCATATGGGTCGGCACACATATTCATTTATGCGCAGCATTGCAACGCGCTGGTCGCATCGGATCAGCGTAATTGTGCACTGCATGTAACGTTCTGTACGCTCTGAGGGCGCCGGCCTCGGTCATTGGACTGGATTTCCATGTCCAGGACAGTTACAGTATGTCATCATTGACTTGTGTTTGTGAATTATACTCTTTCTCTGTCACTGTTGTGGTACTGTGATGATATTGGAACTGTAGATCATTAAATATCCCTATACATATAACCATAGTTGTGGTGTTTGTAACCACAGACATTGTGAATCACCTGACGGCCAGACTATTGTTGGTAATGCTAGACCTTTTGGAAGTGTCGAATGACCGCACTTGGCATTCATCCATTCCTGCATGCTAGCTATCTCGTGTGTTTGGACTACCTCCATTATCTTCCTTTTGTCACGTGCTCTACTCTGTAATATTCAAACAGTTGCGTACTGGACAAGTGAACTACGGTTGTGCTTTGTTTTGGGTGTTGTGAGTCACGGACTAAAACACTACAATACCCATCACATTCTCATAATTATACCTGTCCATACATGACATTAGAATTGCTGTTGAGTATGATAAAAATTGGATGACAGCCCTTCAGCGTTAGTTGTCGGCTAGCCGAACGAGAGTCAGTTGTTGGTTTGTCCTCTTCTTCACAGGCACCAAGGGATTATCCGTTTGTCCGTGCGTCTGCCTGTGTGGCTGTCTGTGTTTATCGGTGTGTGTGTCTGTGCCTGTCTACGTTCTTGTCCGTTTGTGCGTCTGTTTGTTCCTGCATTGTGTAGCTGCAACAGGCATTCCACAACTACAGCACATCAAAGGTCTGTCCAAGATGATCAGCTCTCTTCCACATGCCCAATGCGTGGAACAGGTGAGATCAGGACCCTTTGCTTGCCCCCCCCCCCCCCCCCCCTCTGAGGGTCTCAGGCACATAGCTCGTGTAGAGTCAGCGCAGTGCGGTCACCACACCAGCCAATACCTGTCATGGGTACACCTGTACATAGACAAAATAGGCAAAAATGGCAGCTAAGAGGTTGTCGGTGGCACAAAGTCATCACACCACAGATGTGCGAGCTACGCACCTGATTCTACTACAGCTGTATTGGTATGCACGTAGGTGCTTTCGCCTACAGTCTTGCATGGTTTGTCTTACGTTGCTGCAACAAAGGTCACGCCTATGTTGTGTGGGACACCACTTACGGTATTAAGTCCGTGTGTGTGTGTGTGTGTGTGTGTGTGTGTGTGTGTGTGTGTGTGTGCGTGTGTGTGTGTGTTTGTGTGTGCGTGCATCTGCGTGTGTGTTTGTGTGTGTGTGTCTGTGTGTTTGCGTGTCTGTGTGCGGGTGCGTATGCACGTGTGGATATAATTATGTGTGTGTATATATGTGTGTGTATGCGTGCACAATTCTTTGTGTGCGCATCCGTGTTTTGTTACATTTACCACTACAACATACAGATCACAGCAGTGTACAAGACTGAACTCGGGAAGCTAGCCATGGAACGGGCCGATGTGAGTACAACGGATGTCCGCAAATTGCCGACAACCTGTCAAATGGCTTACTTTCTAAGACTGTTTGTGCACAATTGACTGTTGACTTGGTTGCTTATGCGGTATTTTAAGACTACAGTCAACTGTGACCACATTGCTACGACTCAGACATGTTTGAGAGCCGATTGTACCCTCGTCAGTTGAAACACGACTGCATCGTCATGGGAATATGCGTTCAGACATGACTTTGGCTGTAGTCTGAATATGAATAGTCTTTTTATCAAATTCATTTTTCCTACATTATTGTCCATCTGTGTGTCGTGATTGCGTTTCCCGCGCAATATGCACTGCAGCTGAACCAGCTCAAGGAGACGGTGCAGGACAAGCGCAGAACGCTGCTGAGCGCGTTCGAAGCAATAGACGCTGAATGCAACGAGGAGTCGCAGCTTCTCCTTGCTGCAGCGAAGGCGCAGGCTTCCGGGGCAATGGCCCCGGGCAGCCTGTGCAGCCTCAGCGGCGAAAACAGCTGCGCCACCATCCTGGAAGCCGACGAGGATAAAGATCGCGAGGACGAGGACGACGACGTGGAGGATCTGACCCAGACGGAGGGCTTTGGCGTCGCCGACAATGTAGCCTTGGATACCATGGTGGGACACTTGACCGGCTCCAAAGCTCCGACGGTGAGTACTGTATTTTGCAGAGTGAAAGCCGCACTTTAAAAACCAGTAAAAAAAAATTAAATTATCGTATCCGTTCCCGAAGGGAACTCACGACGGCCGCTAACACCCGATAAACCCTAGCGGCAGATGCAGCGCCTAACGGTGGGGGTAAAAACCAGTAACTCATCCTAAAAAAATAGTCAGTACTGCCGAGGAACACCGGAACCAGCCCCGTTGGTCAGGTCATCACCGCACAAACTTGTTGGCCATCAACGCATGTATACGGAGGAGAAAGTTATGTGCACCCGCTATTTCCTACACAAGGAGTATGAAAGACGATGGTATGGCCGGACCAATGGAAAACTTCTTCCACCACTGCTGCGGCTTATAGTACTACGATGTTGTAATTAACAGTGATAAAATAGGGAAGATGCCTGTATCTCTTGAAAAGTCTGGGTGCGGCTTATACGCCAGTGCGGCACATGCTCCGGAGCATGTGATACACATTGGTGCTGAGTGATGTTGTGGTGTTTCACTCTGCTTACATGTATTACTGCAGTTTGCAAACATGAGCACGGATCCCAGAGAGAACGCCCGCGCTGCATTCGACAATGCGCGGGTTCGTGCCAGAAAGCGGGTGAGTGATATTATGGCATCCATGTTGCAGTCAGACCTCGCTTATCCGGTCCTCTTTTATCCGGATCCCTCGTCATCCGGAAACAAATCGTTGGTTACTGATTTACAGCATACACTGCATGTGACCCAGAAATTGTAATGTATGGGATTTCACCGCAGAGTGAAACGTGTGCTACGAGACGGCTGAGCATAAAGGCCGCCTGTCCACGCTAGAGAGCTATCATCTCAGGTCTATGGCAATACCTCGGCCCACCCAATGTGTCTTATTCATGCAAAGGCAGAGCAAAGGCCATTATCTAAAAGTGATTACTGCCTCGAGAAACACCGGTGGTTCTCCATGCAAGGTGACTTGCACTAAGCACCGAGTTGTCTTCTTGTTGTGCGTGTGCAGGAGAATCAAATCCTACGCAAGACGGGCCACAAGCCCGGTGCAATCATCAAGGCTAAGCCAGCGCCGACCTCTACTCTGCGATCCATTTGATCAAGTGCTACGTGCATGCATAGGAGGAGCCGAGTGTGGAGGTGTACGTATTGAGTTGCATGGTGTGAGCTTTTCTCCTGTGGCTCTCCACATCAGCTTTACCAGTATGTACTGCACGGCGTGAATGTTTCTCCTGCCACCCAATCGGCTAAGCCACTATGTACTGCGTGGAATGTTCCTATGGGCTAGTGGCCGTCACAACATGGCTGTTGTCTGCCTTGAGATGATATGCTGACGCGGTTTGGTGTCTGCTCGGACAGCCACACGTCACTCATCTGCATTGTGCATGGGACAGTATGAGGTGCTGCTAGCGGATATCCTGTGGTTGGTTCATACGCGCTCGACTCCCTGCAACGATTCGCGTGTGCATGGTTTGAAGATTCGGGTTTGCTGCTTCTGTCAGCGCAACGATGGCGTGCTGGTTTACACGTGACTGTAGTAGCCGGTTGACTAAGATAATGAACTTGACTTGGCGGGGATTCCAGCTGCACTGGACAAACGTAATTGTAGGTATGCTTGAAGTATTTAGCCTGCACAGCAGCAACCGACCTGAAAGACACACAGTGCTTGTTTTGGAGACGCTGAGGAGCTAATACTGCTCATGGCACCGTGGAATAATACTGCATTCATGTCTTTCTAAGGCGGTTTTATGACCTGTCCGTCTTGCAATATCGAGAATAATGGAATCCCGTCTTTTCACATTAATAGTAGTCATAGTGCATGGTACAGGCCAGTTAGCTGTTTACTGCTACTTCTGGTCCCGAAAACATAATTCCCTGGGACCCACCATCACCATAGAGAGTACCTTTCCTGCCGTCTTGTTCCAATACAACACGTTTTTAAACTTTTGATATACCGGTATGCTTATCAGATAATGTTGAATATTGAATATCAAACACTAAGACTAGTCTTGTTGAAAATGGAGTGACTGAACTCTGGGTGTTGATGAAAAACATTGGATTTACTGCTCGCCATCAAGCTATGTTCGTGTAGAACAGGATTGCAGCAAAAGGTCCGTATCTTCTTCGAAAGTACAGTAACGGTTTGCTCTCCGTCTTCAAAGTGATGACTCGTGAGTCTGTGCAACGTCGCTCTAATCTCTATCTTCATAAGATTGCGGGGGTCGAGTCCTAGCTTTCTACTCGTCACCACAATTAAGTCGTAATGGATCGTTTCTGGATGTTCTTTTCAATGTGTATGTTGTAACGGTTAGAAACTGATAATGTCATCCATTCCCAACAGCACTGGTCTTCATTGCTTTAGAAACCTGTTTCCTGCTTTGGTTTTCTTACTTTAGTTTCTCGATTGTACTTGAGCGGTCTTCGCTGAACAGTTTTTAAATTCATTGTTTGTCTTTTGAATAGAATTAGAATAGAAATAATAATTTTGGACTTGGTCACTTTTGGAAAGGTAGATATTGCTATGGATAATTGAAGGATTCTGTGTCGTCCACGATGGCGAGGGCCAGTCGCACCCCGTCTATCATGCTATTGTTTTGTATCGTGGCTTTCATGTCCTGACTGTGTGTATGTGAACACACTACAGTACACGCGGCCCCTGGCCGGTGATCCTAGCTGCATGAAAACGTGCTGCGGGGAAGTGCTGCAGGCGTGTGTGTGTGTGTGTGCATGGTGTGCATGCATGTGTGAATGGGTGGGAGCGGTTTGCGTCTCGAGGACTCGGCAGGGTTGCCGCTCGCGTTCAACCGCCAGGGGTGTTCTTTTCCTGTTTGGCGTGTCGAACCGTGTGGTGATTACCAGGGAGTCGTAAGATACCACGGTATTTACGACTCCCTGGAGATAACTTTCTTACCGGTTTAAGGTGCAAATTTAAGGCGCACAGTGCGAAACCCTTGTGCGAAAGATATACCGGTAAAGAAAATGATCACCAGCTGGGCATGCAGTACCTGAAAATGCTGCTCATGCCCAGCTGGTGATGATGTTCTCGCTTCCCATGAAGGTCTCACCTTTTCAAGGGCGATGCAACACTTGCAATATGTAGAGGTATTAGCCAGGGAGTCGTCACTTCCTAGATCGGATTGCCATGGTGACAAACCTTTCACCCATAAGTACATGTCATGTTGTCACGTGATAGGGAGACAGTTCTCGCACCATGCTTGGCTCCAGAACTTCTCACTTTCCGTGCAGATTTCGACAACACCAGGATTACGTTGCAGCAGGTCTGATGCCTTCGTGCAATCATTGGTGATATTCACGGCAACCCTGGCTGGGTTTCAAATCACAAAAGCAGGGAGATTTCCCCTGCAGCTCTCACCCCCACACCCGGGAGTTGTTGCACTGACACTCATAGTTTCTACATAGAAAAAGCAAAAGTTGCTCACCTAGAAAAAAACAAAAGACCAACAGTAGCTCAAGCCTCGGCAATAGCTCACTGAGAACATGTAGAAACATACAACAGAATGGACACTACCTGCACCTGGGGTACCAGGACACTTGTACAATGTCATGTAATCTCAGGGTGCATGGAGGGGGGGGGGGGGGGGGTAAAATAAAACTCAGGATAAGCAGAAGTATACGTTGTATGGAAAATTCAACAAGACATTCGAAGTATATCGCTACTGGAAAGAAGAAGGAGAAAAAGGGGCAGCGGGAATAAGGCAAAAACGGTCTGGACCTCAAACTCAACGTGAACGACGGTTAAAATAGAATGATCGGCTGTGTGTTTCGAGTAGTATGGACGTAGCCAAAGCAGCGCTCTGCGACAATTGCCGCACCACTTCTCCAGAGCAGTGTGCGGCTAGTACCAGTTCAATTCAGCCTGCTGAGAACTGTCGAGATAATGCACGGGCAAGAAGCGGAACAAGCCAAAATAGCCTGTCCCAATGCATGCTTGAGTAGAAAATTACAAAAGGAACAACAGGCAATCGCCATCACCCACATACTTTGAAGTAACATAGAGAGAACGTAAAAAAGAACGTAAAATAATTTTAAAATGTTGGGGATAAATGAAGACTAGAGAGACTAAACGATGTTTTTCAATGCCGTGCATATGCACTCGAGTACTCTGGCCAGATAGCAGGACATAGTCGTTTTGTGTGTGTGTTCTGCTTGCCTAGTGGTGAACGGCAAAGAAGACACCACAGCTCATGTTCACGTGGTCATAATATTTTGTTCGCATTTTGTGGAGCAAAGCAGAGGGCCAAGTAACCAAAACCATGCTACATGTGCAAGTCAGAGAGCAGCTGATCTTGAATACAGTCACTCAGTAGCCTTCGACGCGAAAGCACGGCAAACTGAGCTGAACTCTGCTGCTAAGTTCATCGCCGGGAGATTTTTTAAACAATTTCCATGACAACGATGCGAACTTCAAACTATTCCCATGACAACCAGTCAAATACCAATGTTCTCTTTTCCTCGTCCAGAATAGAGAGAACTTGCATCTGGTCACTAGTGAGCGTGAAGTTGAAGATGGCCTTGTTCTCCGTCAGGAATTGTACTTGAGCGCTGTGTGGAACAACACTGATACCTGCGAGAGAGAGGGAGAGAGAGAGAGAGAGAGAGAGAGAGAGAGAGAGAGAACACAGGCGAATGAAATTAGGAACACCATATGCTTTTTTGACAGGATTTCTCACGTGCAAAAGGACCACAAAAAAAGGCTCTATGTGAAGGCGCGCGGGGAGGGGGGGGGGGGGGGGAGATTAAAAAAAGCGGCCAATCTGGGGAAATGCCGAAAGGGTCGCAAAACATTCACGCTCACACAGTCTATGTATATGTTTGCATCTCAGCACCCTTCTCCTCTTTCAGGGCAACCAAAGGTAGCAAGCAGATACAACTCCTGAAACATCACCGCACGGTCGCTCAAGTTTTTTAAAATTCATTTATCGATTTAGACATCTCCTGGCACGTCAAATGACGCCCTGTGAATCAGTTGCAATGAAGGCTGAGAGCCAATCATGAGTTACTTGCTGATTGCAATGTTCCAGGTAATGTTCCAGGCAATGTTCCAGGTAATGTTCCAGGTAATGTTCCAGGTGCTGGTCCACATGTATACCTACCTCGCTGTACAGCCCAGCGCAGACACAGCTGAGCTGGTGACACACCCACCATGCTTGCCATCTCCACAATTGTCGTATCACCCAGGACGTCAACAATGCCTGGCAAGAAGCACACACACGCGCGCACACACAAACACACACACACACACACACACACACACACACACACACACACACACAGGCACCCACACACACATATACACGGAAGAAGCAACACACATTCTACAGTACGGCTCAATGAAACCCGATCGCGAGAGTCAAGTACGCGCTGAGCACCCATAGATGTGCGAATACTGGGATATGGACTGGTGCCGGGCGCAAACTTGACTTCTCACTGAGCAGCAAATGAAAAAATACCAAAACACAATTGTATTGAGTATGCAACTGCACCATCATCAACTGTGTACTGTTCATCTGGCGAGGAGGCCTCAAGGCATGGACGGATGCCGAGTCTAACACTACGGGCTGCACGCATGGCGCGCATGAGCAGTGCTGAAACCGAGACCCTTGGTCGGTTGAGCTGCTCTTGCCCCGCCTCCACTGCTTCGGCTGCCTTCGCTATGTGTATCCCTGTGCGTTTTTGCCGGTGCTTGCACCATGATGGTGTGTGGATATTTTGTAAAAAAAACGAAAAAAACACACACAATTGCACACACATGCACACACGCACGCACACACACACACACACACACACACACACGTACACACGCGCACACACACCAGGGGCGGATCCAGAGATCTCTACAGGGGGGTTCCGGTTGAACCAAAATTGAACAGCCAAAATATTATGGAATCAGATGTGCGGTTGGCACTTGACGACAATCCGATTGTGTTAGTGGGAATCGCATGCTTTTAAAACACACTACGGACATAATAATATTATATTTTTCCATCATCGACCACACCACAACTGCGCTCTCCAGCCGGCCTCGACACGTTGCCACAGCACACCACCACTGCACCATCGCTGGAGACTGAGTCGGAGCGCAGTTGTGGTGTGGTGGACGATGGAAAACCTGTACAGGGCCAAATGCTGCTGCTTACCCTACATTGTATATTATTTAGTACGGAAGACCCTTTCAACTTCTTGTAAAGATCGAATATGCAAGCCATGGGGATATGGGTACGTTGAGAGCCAGGAATGCCGAAATGACAACCAAGTTACTTTCCCTGTCCATTTGTGCTTTCGGAAATTTTTGGCATTTTTTACAATGCGAAATGCTCTATAGCCACAGGACAAGAGCATCGTCTTCACTTCAGTGACAGAAACAACAATAGCGGAACAGTGTCGACAATTGTACAATCCTTCCAATGTCATCTGAAACACATCTGGCGCAGCACTCCGTTCCTGCGGAGGAACAACTAGTCACTACTGCATGCTGCAGCAAGTAGAGATTACTGACTTTGCTTGGATGTCGGAGCCCTCATCTTGATAGGCGTCAGCCTTTGGGTAATCCTGAAATAAAGATTATTATATTCTGAGGAGCTTGAACTCTACGTGCACGGTTCGAAGTTCGTTGAAGAGTGTCAGTACTCGGAACGTCCTTTCTCTTCTGCAAAACACTTGTCCAAGGAATACTGACCACACCACACCGATCCTGAGCAGCAGTGAATGACAGCGCCAATGGAGGTAAGTTTGGATCGTTTCGAAAGATCAAAAAGGAAACAACCACCCAATGTTGTCTGCAGTGTCCGTTTGTAAATCACGGACGTGAACACCAGTACAGACTACTATCCGTACAGTGTCGATCTACCGCACGCGCATGCAGTGCACTGACTGACAGTCTGTGCTCCTTGACTCGGTGACCAGGTGACTGCCACTGACTGAGTCTGTGATCGGACGGACGTCCTTTTGTGAACACGTGACATGATATTTTTCGATATTTCTCAGCCGCACACTTTGCAAAATTTAGGGGGTTCCATGGAACCCCCGGAACCCCCCCTGGATCCGCCACTGCACACACACAGCGTACCTGTCTGAGATCCCAGGGGTGAGAAGGCAGTGACGTGAATGCCCTGAGACTGACACCACTCAACCAGTGTTGGCTGTGCACAGTAAGGATGAACCTAGCAGCGCGGGAGAGAAGCAAAACAAAGAGCAGCGAATAGAGAAACGTATGAACAAATGGGACACACAAGCAACAAAGCCACTGCAGCAACACTGTGATTAGAAACAACTCATTGAGGAGACCACCTGTCTTGGGAGATTAGAGACAGTCTTCTTGGAGAGACTGCCTGGCTTGGGAAACTACCTGTTTTGAGAGACCGGTCATCTCATATACCAAGTCATGCTGTCATAATCCTGCCTTGAGCGACCACCACTCCCTAAAGATAACCTGTTTTAGAGACCACCTGTTTTAGAGACCACCTGTTTTATAGATCACCTGTGTTAGAAACCACCTGTTGTGACGCACCTGTCATCTCAGGACCCCAAACATGCTGCTGCCATGCAATCCGACCTGCTCAGAAAGACCACCCATCACATATGGATCGTTTTCTATACACCATTGCAAACAAGCAAGCAGCCACTGGCTGACATACTTCAATCTGGTTCACGGCAGGCCGGATACGACACTGGGGAAGGAGAGCCTCCAGGTGGCTTCTGTTGAAGTTCGACACGCCGATCGATCTCACCAACCCTTCGTCAACAAGCTGCGTACAAAGGGCAGGCACAGACACAAACAGAGGACAGAGAAAAAAAAAGGTTATGGAAATGGTCACATTATCGAGTCACCTAGCGCTGAGTCAACTAGCTGACGACTACACAGGTGTCCAAGATCCTCAGGTTCTGACCGCTAAAGTGCTGGGTATAAGGACTTGTTTAGAATCACCATTGTATTCGACTTGAGAAGTAAGGGTACGAAAGGCCTAGTTGAAACTATAATGGCTTCTGTGCTTCGTGTGCGGAACTAGAGTGTGTGTACAGTCAACTTCGCAAATAACGACTGCGGATATAACGACAATTCGCAAACAACGACAGAATTCCCATGCCAAGAGCAAAGTCCCATCTAACTGTATACATAATATAATGAGACTTCAGGTATAAGGACACTTCGCGAAAAAGAGCACTTTTCTGATGCCCCGCCGAGTGTCGTTATACGCAAAGTTAACTGTACACGCTGTATGGCGCTGGCACGGTCATCCCATCGGATTTCAACGTCCACGACAGCAGCAGCACACGGGAGACATGGCCTGCATACTGGGGAGTGCCTGACCTGCTCCATAGCCTTCCATGTATCGATGTGTTGCGTCTGCGTGTCCAGGATAGCATTGCCAGCATCATCCACAGGTATGCGGTTCTCCATCCCAACGCCATAACCTGTGAACTGCAAGAACAAAATGTAGAAAGTGTGCGCGCATACACGGGCACACGCACACACTCACACACACACCACACACACACGCGCTCGCGCGCGTGCATACACACACATGCACGCGCGCACACACACACACACACGCACGCACGCACGCACGCACACACACACACACGCACGCATGCACACACACACACACACACACACACACACACACACACACACACACACGTACACGCGCGCACACACACACACACACAAACACACACACATGTACACCAGGACATGTACACACAAAAAGGCTAAGGGTGCAATTAAGTACACAAACTAGGTTCGTGTGGCACGCAGTGTCTGGATTCTTAATTTCTTTTTCTTGGTTTGCGGTATGTTCAGACGTCAGAAAATGTAACAATCGATAGGCAGACCGCACAACAGGAGCAAGACTAGACTGATTGATACTAATAGGTTAATGTTTTGACCATTGTCTCCTTCACAATGATAATGACTCCCCCCCCCCAGGCGTGTGTGTACGTGTGTGTGTGTGTGTGTGTGTGTGTGTGTGTGTGTGTGTGTGTGTGTGTGTGCATGTGTGTGCGTGCGTGTGTGTGTGTTGAATGGTGCAATCCCAGCACAAGTTGCCATGGCTTCTGACGTAGCATTGCTATCATCGCCTCCGGCGATGGGCGGCAAAGGTCAAGGTGTGCGTGTGCGTGTGTGTGTGTGCATGTGTGCATGTATGTGTCCATACGTGCATGCATACATGCATACATGCATACATGCATGCGTGTGTGTGAGAGCATAACAAGGCAGATGAGGCCAATATGCCATACCTTCATGGCACATGGTGAATGAATGAGGAACAAATCCAGATAGTCACACTGAAGAGCCTGCAAGACACAAAATATCACAAATCAAAACAATGAGCATGCAAGAAGCGAAGCAAACATCAATTTAGCTTATTAATATACACACACACACACACACACACACACACGCACACGCACACACATACACACACACATACACTCCCCCCCCCCCCCCCCCCCCCACACACAAACACACACACACACACACACATACACACACACACACACACACACACACACACACACACACACACACACACACACACACACACACACACACACACACATGTGGCAGAGATGCACCATGACTCACATCAATACAGTCCAGGCAGCTCTGTCGTACGTGAGACGGATGATGCAGCGTATTCCATAACTTACTGGTGATGAACAAATCACGCCGATGAACACTGGAGCCAAATCGAGAGAGAAACAAACGGAATAATGTCGTCAACATGATGTGTAGCCCTTCCCAGTCACCCTCTCTCTCTCTCTCTCTCTCTCTCTCTCTCTCTCTCTCTCTCTCTCTCTCTCTCTCTCTCTCTCTCTCTCTCTCTCTCTCTCTCTCTCTCTCTCTCTCTCTCTCTCTCTCTCTCTCTCTCTCTCTCTCTCTCTCTCTCTCTCTCTCTCTCTCTCTCTCTCTCTCTCCATCACCATAATACACTCAATCATGATGAACATCTGGACTGCATGGGTACAGTAAGTCTACAAATTTTCGGCCCATTCAAATTTCGGCCCGCCAGGGCTAACACCCATTTCGGATGCATCAAATGTTCGTCCTGTACTGCTGCTGGTTTCGGGTCGGATCTCTTTGGCCAGAACAGACTGCATTGGCATGAAATTACCTAGGCACAGCTGATTGCAGATCGTTGAACACCTCTCCCAGTGTAGACTGAGTGCCGTAGATCGGAGCGCAGTCGAAATGTCGGTACCCTTGATGCAGTGCCTCCACAACGACATCTTTGAGTTGCGGATGTGTGAGTGTGGCGGAGTACGTGCCAAAGCCCAGCATCGGTAAACTGTGACCGGAAGACTGTGACAGAAGGATGGGCACAACAACACACGTACGCGCACGCACACAGACACACACGCGCACACACACACACACACACACACACACACACACGCCCAAACACACGCACACACGCCCAAACACACGCACACACACACGCACACACACACACACACACAAACGCACACACAAGCACGCACAGTGCATACCCGCATACAAACTGCTCCAGTTCGTCAGCACCCGAGGCAGGCAGATCTCCAAAGGCATGCTATTGCATGAGAACTTCACACCTCCTTGTATAAAATGAATCTAAACCTCACCCTGAGATGGATCACTAGGTCTGCTTCAGGGCCCGGCCGTAAATATCGAAAATTTTACCACAAAATTAATTAATTTCGCTTCAGCCCAACTCCTCCCTGCCTCCCGTCAGAACGAGAAAACAAGTTGACATGAACTGAAGTACATGCCTATACAACAAAAGTCGCAAGAGTGTGACTGCTCCTAGCCTCCTATGGCCATGTACATTGTATCAAAGTTTTCTGAAACGAAATTGGTCCCACCCCATAACAAAAAATTAATTTAGTCGGTCAGTGTCGTACAATGTTATCGCATGAGCTGATTGTTTAGTAACTGGTGGTGTTAGTGGACAGTATAGCGTAACTTGTAGTTCCTTGGTCCTTTCTCTTTTGTATAAATTAATGACTTCATTTTGTGAAAAAAGTTCGATATTAATTATTATACGGACGACCTCTTAGAGTTGGAACATACCAGCTTGACAGATGACGTGGGATGCCATGAAGATGATGATGATTCATTGTTAGTACTTAGAGGCGCTATGCTGGCTCCTTGAGCTTCAACTGCTGCTGCTACTGCTACACCTGGTAGGAAGGAAGACACATAGCAAATGTACACGCGCACGCACATATGCATGCACGCACACGTGCACACACATCATCCACTCACACACACACACACACACACACACACACACACACACACACACACACACACGCACGCACGCACGCACGCACGCACGCACGCACGCACACACACACACACAAACAGACAAGCACGTTAATTTTTGGCGCCCATCACCAAAGGTGACGATAGCGATACTTCGGTAGACGTCTTAGAAACCTACACTGGACAATCGAATGTCACTACATAGCCAGGCCTACAACACACAGCTTCGCAGTACTGTAAAACCGGAAAAATTCGGTGGAGATTTATTTTCGGTATTAAACTTCGGTACAAGTAATTTTTACCTGAAATAAAATGCGACCATGCCGTGCCACACACTGTGCTAAACGCATCTTTTGGACCTGGAACACTGGTTTACCGAAATTTTTGCGCTACCGAACTGTTGATTTTGGGAAACACGGAAAATATTACACCACCGAAAATCCCCGGTTTTACAGTAGCTTTAGGGGGTGAATGCTGTGAATAATCCTACAATTATTCCAAACCGTTGCCTTGCCGTTTTCCTGATGCAAAACGTGGTCACGTTTTCTTGATATCCAAAATATCAAACCGGTCATGCAAAAATTATTATCATTATTCGAGCCAGCGCAAGCGAAAAAACCGGATAACGGAGCTACGTCATGAACTGAGAAACGGCTTGAGAAGTTTGAATACGGGAAATCCCCATTCAGGGAAGCGTTTCGCGAGTTCAATGCTTCGCTACGTCACAAGTATGTGACGTAGTGTTCTATGGCGCGGACCATCGCGCAGCTGAGTTCCGCAGCTTTCTTGTGCTTTTTATTTGAAGGATATCCGTCAAGGGACGGCTGAGTTTCGGTCGCTTGACTGAAGTCGATTTTACTCTGGAGGATTGTGCTTGCGCTCTTCGCTCTGAAATTTGAAAATAGTTTGGACTTTGAAGTTAGTCGATGATTCTTTGACAGCATGAGCAGACGAGCTACGTTCACCATGGATTCGATGCCCTCGCTGCTCTGCTCCTTGAAGACGAGGAAGAATTTGTACGCTCCGTTGCTCTTGACGGGCCACCTGTCCAAAATGTTTTGGAGGAATCTGACGACGATGATGACAGTAGTGACAGCCATTTCCTCGACAAGGAGCTCGACATCGATATTGCTGCCCATCGGCATGATGAACTGAGCAGCACCGACGACGGTGATGCAGAAGAAGAGACAAGCGATACTGACGATGTATTTGAGGACCTAGAATAAGATGCTGGTATGGACGTTCCCCAACATGCTGCAACTGCAGCCACAGTTTTGCCAAGATGTGGATGTTCGAAAAATTGTTTGGCACTATTTTCTATTGAGGATGTCGATCAGAATCGGCTGAACATGGCAGAGTTGGAGCGACCTGATTTTGATTTACTGCTGAGTGGTGTGCTGGAGGCTATGCATTGTGGAGACAAGCTCCCTGTCCACCAGAAAAAGCGTAAACGCTCAGCTTTCAAGTACGCTTTCCAGAGCAAGCGAGTGTGTGCCGGTGCGTTCCGCTACATCTTTAACATCAAGAAAGATAAACTGTGGAGTTTGTGTAAGCACGTGGAAAGCGACGGTGCAACGGCGCGGCGACACGGCAATGCTGGTCGACGACCATCAAACGCTTTCACGTTTGAGGAAGTCAAATACGCGGTTACTTTCATAAAGTCTCACGGCGAACAGTATGGCATCCCACACCCTGCACCGCTACATGGTCGAGATGGCGTTCCTCCCGTGTTTTGCCTGCAAGCCAGACATACAAGGCTGTGCACAAACTGTATGTTACTGCAGGGAACTCGGCTGGCATTCGTGTCATGGGAGAATCTTCCTTCCGCAGCATCTGGCACCAATGCACGCCGCATTTGAAATTTATGTCTCCACGGACTGACGTGTGTGATCTGTGCGAGAAACTACGCCGTCGGGTCATGTCAGCTTTGACTGAGCAGGATAAGGTGGCCGCCTGTTCAGCACTGCAAGACCACATTGCAGCAGCACAACATGAGAGAGACTATTATCGTGGAGCTACTATCTCTGCTGCCGAACACCTACAAGCCAGTGCCCAGTGTACGCCACCATGTGCTCCATGCTCGCAAGCCACGTTCAAAACGCATTATACATTCGATTTTGCGCAAAACGTCAGCATACCTCAGGAATCGCGACAAGTAGGTCCTCTCTCCTTTAAAGTTCCAAGGAAAGTGCAGGTGTTTGGGGTAAACAACGAAGCTGTTCCGCACCAAGTGAACTACTTGATTGACGAGATGGACACCATCGGCACAAATGGCTCTAAGAGCCATGGTCCCAACAGTGTTGTAAGTCTCCTCCACCATTTCTTGGCACACCATGGTTATGGTGAAGAACAGTGTAGCCTCTCTGCCGATAATTGCTGTGGCGAGAAAAAGAATAAAATTGTTGTTTCCTACCTTGCATGGCGCTGTATGTCTGGCTTGCATAAGTGTATTGAGCTGCATTTCATGATCACAGGCCACACCAGATGTTTGGTCGATGGCTGCTTTGGTTTGCTGAAGCGCAGCTATAGGCGCAATATTATCCATAGCATGGCCCCGTTAGCTGATGTAGTGAATGGTAGTGCTGCATGCAATCAGGCGCAGCTTATTCCTGGCTCCAATCTGGAGTGGCGTGAGTGGGATAAGTTCTTTATGCAGTTCTTTAAGCCCTTGGTCGGCATTTCCAAGCTTCACTACATGCGCTTTTCCAGTGCTGAGCCTGGTGTAGTGTATTGCAAAGAGAATGTTCATGCTGCTGAGCAGAGGCTTGCCTTGCTGAAAGTGCCTGCAGAAGATTTGCTTCGTGCTGGTCTACCGAAAGTCCTCAGTCCTGCAGGACTGACTGCAGAGAGGCAGCAGTACCTCTTTTCTCACATTCGCGAGCATGTTCCATCAGAGTTTCAAGACGAAGTTTGCCCGCCACCTACTGCATCTGCAGAGTGAGACAACGTCGACCAGCCTGATATGGCACTTTGATCATTTCATATTCGTTTCTATTTTCGTGTACATGCTTGTGCCATTGCTCAGTTACACACTTGCGCAACATTGCTCTTGATTACGCCTATTTGCGTAGATGCCCTCATGTACTCTAAAGAGTCTCTTGATGCTATGATGTATAGAAGACTCAATATCATGTTACCTATATGTACAGTATTTTCACTTGATTTGATAATACTCTCCATCTGCTTCATTGGAACAGCTTTGTTTGGGCCATCAATTATTTGTTCAACACCGCTGGAATGTTTGCGCTTTATTGGATTTTCCGTATGTTTGGCAAGGACATAGGTGCAGACAAGTGACTGTATCTATGGTGTTTCTTGAGATTTTTGGGTCTGTTTTTTTTTATTGGTTTCTGCATGAAATTCTGAAAGCTCTCGTATTGATATCTCAAAACCGCCCTCCAAGTCCATTATCTGGGATTTCGCTTGTGCTGGCTCATTTATAGAAAAGAAAAGGACCACGGAACTACAAGTTATGCCATAATGTCCACTAACACCACCAGTTACTAAACAATCAGGTCATGCGATAACATTGCACGACACTGACCGACATTACCGTCGGTCAGTGTCGTGCAATGTTATCGCATGAGCTGATTGTTTAGTAACTGGTGGTGTTAGTGGACATTATAACATAACTTGTAGTTCTTTGGTCCCTTTCTTTTCTATAAATTTGTCCTTGGCTGCGCTTCGGTCCTCTGAGCTGTGCTGAGGAGCTCCAACAGAGCGAAACAGTTGCTGTCCACAGATTTGAGTATCCATCGGAGATGTACGCACGGGCCACGCAATATGCTACAATTACCCTGCCTAAACTCAACAATCCACGTGAAGTCAACCTGGATCGTGAGAAGAAGAACTCACCCTCTACCCGCTGTTCAGATGGTGCTGTTTTGTCCGGTGGTGGTGGGACCTCGTCATCCATGTCGATAACACCGTCCGCCGCCGGAACAGGCGACGGGGGAGAGTCGTCAGCGTCTGCATCGGCCATCGTCCAGCTGTCCGCGTCCACACGCACACCGACCGCACTCAGTACGCGCGGCAGCTTGGTGACGTAATCGTGATGTCGCGTTACCTGTAAGCATACGCAGGGCATGCGGGTACAGCAGGAGTGCTTAGACTAGAGATCTTACCAACACACGAAAGAGCAAGCGTGCATATGAAGAGCTGAGAGGCAAAACCCGTTACATCCATTTCATCACTTTTCGGAAATGGCCAAAACACGTTTTATTTTATGTGCGATTGGTGTCTAAATCCGAATTTGGGTTCCAGTTTTGAAATGGTTCCAGTCAGATTTTGAATATGAAATTTTGCCTGCTGGTGCCTCTCGGCCTTTTGGTTACACTGAGCTGTAAATCACATTTTCTCAAATTTAGGGGTTATCTTGTTTTGCATCTCAGTTCTTCACATGAAACCTAATCTCATGAACACAGTGTTTGTTTTTGTTTTTGTTTTTGATTCGCACATCAAAACGGACTCCAATTACAAGCAAGGGAATGAGGTCAGGACTACAAACACATGACGCTGCTTGTGTGTGAGTGTGTGTGTGTGTGTGTGTGTGTGTGTGTGTGTGTGTGTGTGTGTGAGTGCGTGCATGCATGTGTGCGTGTGCGTGCGTGCGTGTGTGTGTGTGTGTGTGTGTGTGTGTGTGTGTGTGTGTGTGTGTGTGTGTGTGTGTGCATGTGTGCACGTTGCTAACTCACCAGCTTGGATAGGTCGATGTTGATCAGTCGGGGATGATCCAGTTCGATGGGTGATACACCAGCTACGGACGTACTGGCCGTTGCTGTGCGATGCAGGAACTTCAGCACCCAGTCTGACCTGAAACACAGAAAAGTAAGTACACATGACCGAGTTTATCAACGGATGCTAAACACAGCTATGACTTCTCGTGTGCTCTGGATGGCAGTCGTGAGTCAGTCAAGTGAGAATTCAAGTCGGCAGGAAAACCGCGAGCTCCCATGTAGGGAGAAACACACAATCCTCTATGAATGTTATGATGCTAAAATTCCCCCAAAAAAATTCACGACTTTTTTATTGCCACTCTGGGGAGTATTGTACCAGAGCCAAGCCACCGCTACTCAAACTGATTGGGATGGAGTTTGTGAATTGAGATTAAAGCTGTGTAATTACCAAAGAAAACAAGACTTGATGTTCTCACCGGCTGTAGGCCACCACACAATCTCCAGCAATAACATCGGCTAGCAGTGTCTTGAAATGTGCTGGCTTGGCGGTGATGGGCGCACCTAGCAGATACACATTCTCCACGATACCGGCGGAGTCTGCAAATTATGCCACGCACACACACGCACGCACGCGCACACGTACAGTACACATGGATTACGTGGGACGAAACCTCACTAATAGGCACCCTTAGGGGTTGTCGCAAAAGTTTTTTGTCGTCCCTGAAACAAACATGATTCATTTGGGGGGGATGGGGTGCAAGCCAAGATCGCAAGTCGACCGACACTGTATATAATGACATGTACATGCATGCGATTTTTGTCGTCCAGCATGGCAAGCTGTGTTCGTTTCAGAGGGAGGGGAGGGGGTCCAAGTACGAAATGAACTATGTTTGTTTCAGGGATGACAGAAAACTTTTGCCACGACCCCTTAGCAAAAAACGTTATGTTGTACAGGTATTACTGTAAGGGAGGAAAATACCGTGATTTGGGTTCGACCTTTAGCAAGATGCACGCTATTTATAGTATGCTGGTGCCACGAGAAGAGCTTTTATTTCAAGCGGTACAACTATTTATGTCACCATATACGCGATACAAGGTGAAATGCGTACGGACTATGCAATATTTGGCCAAAACTCGTACCGTTCGTCACAACGATAAATCAGCCCCCATAACGTTTTTACGCTGCAGCTTCAACGCTATTTGGGTGATCAAGGCACGAGTACCGTAAAAAATAGCGTTACCGTTGTTTGCTAAGGGTGTCTAATATCTGCACTGCCGGAAAGGGTGACACGATACAAGGTGAAATGCGTACGGACTATGCAATATTTGGCCAAAACTCGTACCGTTCGTCACAACGATAAATCAGCCCCCATAACGTTTTTACGCTGCAGCTTCAACGCTATTTGGGTGATCAAGGTACGAGTACCGTAAAAAATAGCGTTACCGTTGTTTGCTAAGGGTGTCTAATATCTGCACTGCCGGAAAGGGTGACACAAGAGAACAGCTCAAAGAAAAAAAGAAAAAAAGAAGTGCCGAAACCCGGGATTGAACCAGGGACCTTTAGATCTTCAGTCTAACGCTCTCCCAACTGAGCTATTTCGGCCTGCACATGGCTGAGTGACTCTCCATTGCACTTTCTGAAAGATATACCGGCATCTGTTGCGCATGCGAGTGCACTTGCAGAGTTTGTCGGCGCCATCTTCTTTTCGTTCGTCCAGTCATATCTGTAGTGGAAGGTACTTTTTTGGCCAGAGCTAGAGAGGACCACACGACGGTCACAGACACCAGCACGAACAGTTCACCAGCAACACTCAAAGACAGCAAGTAGTTGCTACTGGTGGGCTGTTTGTACTGGTGTCTGCAAGCGTCGAATGGTCTATCAGGTCGAACAAAAAGAGAGAGAGAGAGAGAGAGAGAGAGAGAGAGAGAGAGAGAGAGAGAGAGAGAGAGAGAGAGAGAGAGAGAGAGAGAGAGAGAGAGAGAGAGAGAGAGAGAGCGCATTACCAATTATAACCCCCAAAGAGTGTGCACAGGGTTCGCACCAAGTCATGAAAATATTATTCAAGGGTTTTCAAGGGCCCCAAACCCCATTTTTTCAAGGACATTCAAGGACATTAGTTGGTGGGCTAACCGTTGGTTGGCCACTCTCATGTTGCAAAGTTCAAGGACACCCAAGGTCCGGGAGACAAAAACTTGACTCATAATTATTACCCAATCGAGCAGCGTTAACGTATCTATCAACAATATTCATAAAATACAGGAATCTGGATCCAAAATAACTAGTCCTTATTTCCGCACTTGCGCTCGCTGCAGGCAAAGCTTTTCGCTATGTCGCTGTCCGGAAACATCCTGCAGAACAGTTTTGAAACTCCCACGCTGGAACGGTACGAGTAGTGGCATGTCACTACTTTCAATATCCAAAGAATCTCCGCTTGGAGGCAATCATTCCGGGTCACTCCGAGTGTCGACGCAGCAGCAGATTCGGTGGCACTACATGTTATTGCAGGTCCCGCAGTAGTCATGTACTACTAGCCGACGATGTCGACGTGGCGACTGGAACAGATGCTGCTATCGTTGCTGAGTCTGACGGAGACGGCTGGGTGGAAACGAAGAACTGGTTCACGGAGACCACGTTCTGCTCCGCCAGGTCTTTGTGCTTGCCGCCTTTCGCGTGGCTTCGAAGGGCTGACTCGCCCATCGCGGCAATATCGACCACCTTTTTGCACAGAGTGCATTTGGCTTGTCGCTTGTTGCCGGGGACAGACGCCAACCATCTACTTTGAAGTACGAAACTCGGTCTTCTGTAGCCATTGCTCCTGAAAAACACACTTGACACCTGGCATGATTGCAAAATGCTTCACTACGGCACTACTTACTATTATGACAGGCAAAACCATGCGCCCCACAAAGTCCTCCGAGAATGAAATGATGAAGAAGAAAGTGGCGATGATCGACGGTCAAAGTCCGACTCGACTCCCACTTTTGTAGCGAAAAGTTGGTTTAGTTCGCCGTTGCGACACACGTTCTCTGCACATGTACTAGCTGCTACTCAGTACTACCAAGACTGGATCCACTCTTGGTACTAGATCTACGGACTACGGTACCGGTTACGGGTACCCAGCAGTGCGCGTAGACCTACTGCATGAACGTGAGTAGATCTACCGCATTCAAACCCCAATTCAAGGAAAAACACACTTTTTTTCAAAAATTCAAGCACCCACACGAAAATTCAAGGATATTCAAGCACTTTCAAATCCGGCTTTGACATTTAAGGACTTTCAAGGAATTCAAGGAGTGGTGCGAACCCTGGTGCAACTCCGCATATGGGGTCTCCGATGGCGAAAACTCACATCACGTGTCTCAGGTACGTTCGTACTAAGTGCAAACGAAGGATAGCGTGCGCACAATCCAAATATCTGTCATGATCATGCTGGGGATTTGCATACACGCAATGAGTTTCTGTCAGAGAGTGCTTCGCCGTTTTCGCCATCGGCGTGCCCCATAGAAAGGGTATCGGGAGTTGCACACTCTTGGGGGCGTATATACTCTTGGTACTACTACTAATTTCCTGTTTTCCCCACATGTCGCCAGGGAAACACTGAGCCCAACCCAAGGGAAGACCCAATTGCAGCGTGCAGTACTACCTTTGTACTTGGCAAGCTCCTGAAGAGCGTAGAAGATGAGTCGAGCTCCCATGCTATACCCAATCAGAGTAACCGGACGACGAGCCTGACAAGTCACACGATCCCACATGTACACAAACATGCACACACACACGCACGCACACACGCACACACACGTGCGCGCACGCATAAAGATACCACAACACAAAACGTTGAGCCCTAAGCTGAAATGCAAGAATCAGTTCAATTCGAATCAAAGAAATATTGGGCAACAAAGAGATATCGGACACTGCAGGGAAAGGCCAGTCGCAGATGCTGTAATTTCCCAAATGTTCGGTGTACTTTTATTTTCGGTACTTTCGGTGCATCTGTTTCATACCTAAAATTTCAATACACCGAACAAACACTAACACACATAATCCAATAGGGAACTGCTTCTCTGTACCGAAAATTTCTGTTCACCTAACCTGGCCTTTTGCCATCATACTGAAATTATTGAGCACCGAAAATTTCTGAAATTAGAGTACCCGAAAGTGCCCCACTGCTAGGATAAGCAAGAGTACATGAAACGCAGAGTGTGCAGCTCGGATGGGTTGCTGTTACGGCAAAATTACGGGATTACATCATTTTAGTAATTTAATATGTACAAGCAGGATTCAAACAGGTCTCTTTCTGAGCAACTGCAGCTCAGTTGTACGCACTACGTCGCTTCCTGCCGGCTTGACGCGTACATATCTGCACCAAATACCGGTATGGCACACCAGTCATGTTCGTAGCCTACAGCCACCAGACAGTGTGGCGGTGGTCCTGGGGCAGCGCGAGCATAACGACTGCGAAGAGGATTAAAACTTTTAACAATACTCACGTCTTTGGATGTGCGCAGGGCATCCGCCAGCAGGCGCCCGGCGTCCTCCGCACGATTCAAGCAGATCTGCCACGGGTTGTCTATGACACTGGCCAGCTGCAGCAGGGTGACGGGCCAGGCAATGGCTGAAAGCAGAGCTGTGTTCACAAACAAACAACGTCAGCAATGGCTGAAAGCAGTGCTATGTTCACAAACAAACAACATCAGCAATGGCTGAAAGCAGAGCCGTGTTCACAAACAAACAACATCAGCAATGGCTGAAAGCAGCGCTGTGTTCACAAACAAACAACATCAGCAATGGCTGAAAGCAGTGCTGTGCTTACAAACAAACACTGTCAGCAATGGTTGAAAGCAGTGCTGTGTTCACAGACAAACAACATCAGGGCCGATACTTGTTACGATTTTTCGGAAATGCTCTGATTTTACAAGTTGTGCCGACAACGCAACCGAACATCTGCTTCACTATCTTGCTTCGATGTTCACAAAAGTGCCCTGATATGATGTAACGAACCCTTGATATGATGTAACGGACCCTTGATATGATGTAACAGACCCTTGAAATACGGTACATGCACAGGTAAAACGCTCCACACTTACACTTGATTATTGTCTGCTTCAAGGTCTCCGTAACAACGTAGCTGACAGCTGTCTCGGTTAGGAATTTTGACAGTGCTGAGCCCAGCTCATGCAGTTCTCTGTACCGGTACACATACACACACATATACATATACACACACGTACACGTACACATACACACACACATACACACACATACACACACGTACACACACACACGTACACACACACGTACACGCACACATACACGTACACATACACGTACACATACACGTACACATACACGCACATACACGTACACACACGCACACACACATACACACACACACACACACGCACGCACACACATACACGCACGCACACACACACACACACACACACACACACACACACACACACACACACACACACACACACACATGAAATGGAGCGCATTGCAGCAGACTCAAGAGAGTTGTACCTGCCCAGTAGTATTGTTTCGAGAGGAAGACAAATTTCCACGTGTGGACTATCCTGATATTTACAATTTCTTGATAAATGTGCCCAATCCCAACATCAAGGAGCAGCTCAAGGCCTACAGGAGCTTGGAGGGGCACAAATACTAGTACCTTGTCAGTGGTTGGGTCGGCGATGTTTGTGTGTTCCCAGTGTCCAAGTCTCACACTTCTGAAAACAAGTTTGTCATCGCCAAAGTCCGTCATTCCCAGTCACTTTCCGGCACCCATTTGCAACCCTGGATTGATGCACAAACAGACGAAAGCCTGATTTGGGCGCACTGCACTTGCATGGCTGGCCGTGGAGAGTCTTGTTGCCACGTTGCAGCATAGTTGTTCAGCCTGTATTCTCATATGGGTGAAAATCGTGTCAAGCAGGAAAACTCTCTTGCTCCCGATTTCTGCGACAAGTATGTATCCTCCAAGCCCGAGAGATATTCACCATTCAGAACGCCGGAAGCATTCCATTGCCGTGCCAACGGTCTACTCCATCCATGAAGGAGGTGGAGTATGCTAGGATACGGGATATTAACTTCACTGCACTCGATATCAAACAGCACATTGACTTCACAGCACCTGTTACTAAACAGCATGGTAGCAAGCGCCGTAGGTCGGATGAGAAGGCCAGTGTTGACATCGAACAACATTCAAGTGCTTAGCTGGGAAAACTGTATGGAAAACTGCGAACTGCGTCAAGCCGGAAAGCCATCTTAGCTCTCCCTTGTTCCCGACTTCAAACCAATGGCTTGAACAGCAAACAACAACACTAACTTAGGACCACACGCAGAGTTACCGACAAATCACATCATTGAGCGACCAAGTTTCGTCGGTCTCTGACCAGCTTTCAAGGATGTCTGCTAAAGCCATCTTTGTTCTCCCATGATCCCGACTTCAAACCAATGGCTTGAACAGCAAACAACAACACTAACTTAGGACCACACGCAGAGTTACCGACAAATCACATCATTGAGCGGCTAAGTTTCGTCGGTCTCTGACCAGCTGTCAAGGATGTCTGCTAAAGCCATCTTTGCTCTCCCTTGTTCCCGACTTCAAACCAATGGCTTGAACAGCAAACAAAAACACTAACTTAGGACCACACGCAGACTTTCCGACAAATCTCATCATTGAGTGACCAAGTTTCGTCGGTCTCTGACCAGCTTTCAAGGATGTCTGCTAAAGCCATCTTTGCTCTCCCGAGATCCCGACTTCAAACCAATGGCTTGAACAGCAAACAAAAACACTAACTTAGGACCACACGCAGAGTTACCGACAAATCACATCATTGAGCGGCTAAGTTTCGTCGGTCTCTGACCAGCTGTCAAGGATGTCTGCTAAAGCCATCTTTGCTCTCCCTTGTTCCCGACTTCAAACCAATGGCTTGAACAGCAAACAAAAACACTAACTTAGGACCACACGCAGACTTTCCGACAAATCTCATCATTGAGTGACCAAGTTTCGTCGGTCTCTGACCAGCTTTCAAGGATGTCTGCTAAAGCCATCTTTGCTCTCCCGAGATCCCGACTTCAAACCAATGGCTTGAACAGCAAACAACAACACTAACTTAAGACCACACACAGACTTTGCGACAATTCTCATCATTGAGTGACCAAGTTTCGTCGGTTTCTGACCAGCTGTCAAGGATGTCTGCTAAAGCCATCTTTGCTCTCCCATGATCCCGGTTTCAAACCAATGGCTTGAACAGCAAACAACAACACTAACTTATGACCACACGCAGACTTCCCGACAAATCTCATCTTTGAGCAGCCAAGTTTCGTCGGTCTCTGACCATCTGTCAAGGATGTCTGCTATAAGGCGCGAGGCATGAATCTTCATTCCCAAAAGTACTCCGCTAGTTAATCTATATCAGACTAGCTGTTCATCCTGGATAACCATTTTGAACCCGGTACTCCCGTAACGGTGATAAAAAAAACTGGTCGCAGCATGTGTCCCATGTTTCCGCCGACTTCAACCTCATATGGAATCGTAAGACGGTAGATCCGTTACGCAGTCATTACTAGGTTATTCACCCAGTATGGCAGTTTGGTGCAGAGACCCTCCATTCCTGGCTTACTGTGTAATCTCTATTGCAAGCTCTACAAGTCTCAAGCTCTGAGTAACGAATACAGTACGGTGACTTGTGTAGTGTGTGCAATGAAGGTCAGCTGGCTGTGGAGCCAAGTATCTCTCTGCACATACGGAATTCACCCGAGAAGCGCTAGCAGATGCCAGGAGATTCTTCCAGCGTGTGTTGTTCTCGCGGAGCGTGTTGGGAAACGGCTCACTAAGACCTTCTCCACTCCTCCTGCAGGTGCATCTTCAGCAGCTTCATCAGCCGGAGAACCACTTGGTGCTGCCAGTACAACATCTACTGCGGCTCAAGAAGGCCCTACGCAGTGGTGCTACTGCAAGTCCATGAAGGCTAACGTGGTACTGCGATATTACAACACATACTGTAGCACCGTATTTTCTCATTTATAAGTTGAAACACCATACTTAGGACCTCAATTTCCCGGTTTAATGTCAGTTAAAACCCGATTGAAAGTCGATTACCCCTTTTTTAGTTTCGTTTTTAGGTCGTAAAAGGCCGACTTATATTCGGGAAAATACGGCATTTGAATGTTCCATATGGCTTGTTTGCAACTGAAGAACAAGCCAAACATTCAAGAACTGGACTAGTCACGAGTGTGGCAAGGTCAAATCTGGCAATATTCGGGCAGTTTCCCTGTACGTAATGGTGTATGAAAATAACGTAGGAAATGCACGTAATTTTCATACGCGAAAATCCGCGCTGTTGGGTTTCGCTCTACGTGATTTCTCCATGATCTGCAGCATGCCTTGTTACGTTGAAGACGCGCCGGCTGCATGCGCCCACCGCATGCTCCGCGAACCTAGACAACTTTCGCCATTTACGGTAGTTTTCCGCGTGCTGTGCACTTTGTATTTCACGCGGCTTGAACTTTGCCACTGATAAATCCGGAAACTGCGAAAAATATTTCAAAAAGTCCTACGGAGGACCGAACGTAGGAAAGCCCTTGCCTACGGAAATCCGAAAAGAGATTTACGTATGAAAGTTGCCCTCGCTCCCAACCGCGTACAACATGCGGATTTTCATAATTACGTGGAGAGAAACCTCCCTAATGTAATGATATGGAGCCCTGTGGCAGAGGATCGCTAGCCTTGAGCCTGATTCATAATTCATTTCGCATACGGGGAAAGGCGTCGCGTCGCGAAAAAGTTGACCTGAGCTGAACTATTTCGCGCACGGGAAAGTAATCGCGCGACGGTCGCGCAAACTTTCCCGTACGCGAAACGAAGTATGAATCGGCCTTAAAGTCCCTGGTTCGTGACCCGGTGGCGACAGTCAATTTTTTTGACTTTCCTACAACTCTTTCCGCTACTTATGCTACCCGTGACGGCTCACCCTAAAGATACATGGCCAAGTACAAACAAACACACGCATGCTTGCACGGCCATCGAAAAGGGTACGCTTGAAAAAAGAAAAGACAAGCACCAGTGCTTACTCGCTCTCCCAGCGTACTCCGTAAACCTCGTCTCCTTCATCCAAGCATGCCCACTGTGCGGTAAAATCAGCCACATCTTTTCAACGTAAAGAAAGAAAATGGCATACACAAATAACCACGTACCACACACACACACAAGCAAACAAACACACACAAACACGCGTGCTCGCACACACACACACACACACACACACACACACACACACACACACACACACACACACATGCACACACACACACACACACACAAACGCACACACACACACACACACACGCACACGCACAACATAAAAACATAGTAATGTGGTAGTGCACCAGAAGTCCTAAGGAACAAATTGTACTGCATGAACTGAAATAAACTGGTGGTAACTGAAATCCGACCTCCTGGGCGGTGCGTTCACTTTCTAGTGCCCTCTATTTTGTAGTGCTATAATCCCATGCCGGGTCTTTGCGATTTGAGCGCACCGCTCAGGGGGTCTGATTTCAGTTACCAGCACTGAAGTATGATTATCACAAGCTTCTACCGGTGGCTCACATTCTTTCTGGAGAACACCATGACGTGCTCTGTTCCTACCTTTCTCCAGGTCTTCTCCGGGTAACCAGCCAGTCACGGCTATCACAGATCTTAGCGATGGACGCTTCTCGCCGACTGTGCGGATTTCAAACTCCTTGACATCGCCCAGACGCTTCTTCATCTTGTACCCTAAACACGAGAGTGCATGCGCGCGCGCACACACACACACACACATGTACACACACACACACACATGTACACACACACACAGACATGTACACAGACACACACAGACACACACACACACACACACACACACACACACATAATTATTCGTATGTACATACACACTCACACACGCAGACAAAGGAACATAGACGCAGGTATACGAAGAAAAAAACAACAGAAAAAAATTCAGCAATGGCTTCCATCCAGTCTTCAACAAAACAGACAAATAGACAGAAACACAAACTGACAGCCCCCTCCCCCTCCCCACGCACACAAATGTCAAAATCTCAAATACGAGTGATTCCCTTACCAGCAAATCCAGCACCAGCACCGGTAAATATAGTCGTGATCAAGGCAACGCCGACCGCACTGCCCAGGATAGCTGCACTGCCACCGCCAATCAACAAGCCAGCACCGGCCGCAACAAACGGTGCCGCCAAACCTCCAGTAACGCCTGCATCAACAACAAGAACAAGAGACAACCAGAAGACTAACTTTCAAACTGCAAAACCCACAGCCCCACCCACAGCCCCACCCACAGCCCCACCCACAGCATTCCACCCACAGCCCCACCCACAGCCCCACCCACAGCATCCCACCTTCTCATAAACGTATCTCTCATTGGCGATGGTGCCACCGTGAGAAGAAAGAATTCAAAAACTAGAACTAGAACAAGAGCAACAAGAGCATCAACAACGACGACAACGATGACGACGACGACAACGACGACAACACTGCAGGATGTGACGGGACAGAAGACGGGACAGGAAAAGGCAAGACAGGGAGGAGAGCAGGGTAAAGCAGGATAGAACAGGACAGGGCAGGGAAGGGCAGGGCAGGGCAAAACAGGGCAGGGCAAAACAGGGCAGGCAGGGTAAAACAGGACAGGACAGGGCACAGCATGACATCTCCTGAGAGCAATGACGTTCCAAACTGACCGATAACAGTGGCACCAATCACGGCCGATACGCCAATCAGCACAGCCTTCTTGCGCCGCTGCTTCTTCTTCTCAGCTTCACGTGCCGCCTTCACTTCCCTGGTGACATCACACACAAGTCCAATAAGCCCATTGCGCAATGACGCAATTTGTACCATAAACACCCCACACAGCCACCTGGGCATGGTCGTCTGGGGTGTTGAACAGTGCATTCCTGATCCCAGTGCAGTGTACTCACATGCATTACTCATACATTCCATATTTGGCAATGCACAATGGGCTTATGAAGGTAGTATGAATCAGATGATGGGGTGCACAGACAGGATGAAGAAACATGACATAATCAATGCCGCAGAAGATATACAAAGTAAGAACACAAGTCGGCAGCCAAGTTCAGTTGTGTATACCGTATTTTCTGGAATAGGGGCCGGTCTTATATTACCGCCTGTCTGAAATAAGCACCACTTCATTTCAGGGCTTCAAATTGGGGGGATTTTTCGGTTTCGCAAACTGCTAAGCGCCTTGGCCAGTATTGCCGAATACGGTATATGTTGGGGGGGGGGGGGGGTCAACATTAACATACATGCACGCACACACGAATGCACACATACACACACACACACATTCACGCAATTGTACTTATTCACCGCCAAAACTGGGCATGTTGGTCTCCCCGGAAGACGGCAGGGAATCTCGGAAAGATGACTGGATTGGCTATTGAATCGCTTAACGGCCAACGCCCCCTGAAATCCCCAGACTCTGGGTGGATTAGGAAATGATCTCACTTATGGGCTCACCACACCACACGAACTGGAGCATGAACACCTGCATACCGTAGTGTCTTGTATTAAAGCCTATCTCAAACAGAAGCCTGTCTTGAATAGAAGCCTGATTTCCAAGATACACTGTCGGCACATAAGCCTGGTTTTAGTGTTGACAGACATAGAAATACCGGTCTTGTAAGCCTGTCTCATATAGAAGCCTGCAAAATTTCCCCAAGAAAGTCATAGAAGCCGCGGCTTTTATACACGACTTCACGGTACATGTAAGAATGCCAAGGGTGAAAATCAAATCAAGATAAAGACGGTAGATTGCAACTCATCGAGACACCCGATGTGCACGCACTCAGTCTCACACTCATGCAGAGCTCGCAGCCAGGACAGTGCAGTCTCCTCCATGACAGTCATGGTATCGGCGTCAAATGCCAAGGTGCTGGAAAGACGCTTGAGAAATGCCCGGCACCTGGCATCGTATGAACCTGCAGGCGGGAAAAAAGAGTGATTTACAAACCTTAAGTACTCCTTAAAAACCGGCACAAAAGGTGAAGCAAGTCAGCAAATCACACGGCGGTGTGCAACGGGGTAGGAATAGTAGAGTAAGACATAAAGGTCTACTCTGGTTAGCAGACAACTTGGGTCAACAGGTTTGCTTAAAACGAGTAATGTGTACTATTAGTGATAATTATCCGGGAAATACACCACACGGATAAGCCGCACCCAGATTTTTAACGAGGATAGACCTGTAACAATGTCAAGGGCATCCAAACGGCTGAGAACAGTGGAAGAGGGAAGGGAAGCGAAGGAAGGATGGGGGTGGGGGGCAACCGTGATTTCTCCAAGCACCGCGTCCTCCTCTTACCTTGCTCCATACTAGCCAACAACAAGTCCTGCAAGAACACAGTCAACACACACAAGGAAACACAGAACACAATCACAAGAGAGCGATGACCACCCCTCATACGAACACCTTTCCGTGCAACCCGTATCCCTGGCTAGGTACAGCGTAGGTCCTCCTACGCATAGCGCGGTGTCGTGAGAACACCCATCACTGAACTTCTACGTAGATGTGTACTGTTGTGGAGTGGCAGAAACTTCGCTCCTTCTGGCCAGCGCCAATGTTGCTCTTCAGACTTCCAGACTGACATGTCCCGTATACGTTCCCTTGCCCATTGCCAACGGGCTGAGTCATTAGAGCAGGAGACTGCGAAGCTGAGGGTGGTCAGACCGAGCCCCAAGTTGGGTGCCCATCGTCGTCGCGAACGAGACTTGCCGCATCGCTCTTGTATGCCTGTTCTTTCACTTCTCCCCGACCCCCCCACACAGTGCAAGAGTTTCTTGTTAACACTGTAAGGGAGTTTCAGAAGAAAAAAATACGAGCTCACACAGCGGACAAAAGGGGCGCTCCAAATACGCAGACGTCAGATGGAGACAACACATTACGCCAGAAGTGACGTGTGCAGCGTTAAAAGCCAATCAAAAAAGGAGGCTTGCCTAAATAGTCCTGCTGAGCAAACACCAAGAATACACAACTTAGATGATGAGCCAAGGAAAAAAACTGTTACATGGAAAAAAGTGGGCACAGGCTCCTCTGTGGAGCTTCAGCGACTACTGTAGTATGGTAAACATGCAGCACTAAAACCACAACAATAGGGCCAGTGAAGAATACATACGTGTATGAGGAGTTGTGGGTGTTTGCTATAGCGTTGGTCTTCGTTGATCATCTCAATGTAGAACTGCCTGTCAAGTCCCATGTGACCGGCAATGATCTTACGAATGTTGGTCTCCACTTGATCAGAAATACGCATGCACACACAGACATTCATGCACAGACACACATGCACGCACACATGCACATGCACAGACCCAGACCCAGACCCAGACGCACAATTTTCCACAAATACAAACAAACTCAATCTGCGGACAGAACCGTTTCGTCCTTTGCGGAATCCTCAGCGCAGCACAGAGGAAATGAGGCCGGACCTGGTAGCAATGAAAAATAAATTTTCCAAAGCCAGATAAACCAGGCCCGAACGTACCTTGCCAGAGTGCTCAAACTGACAAGTCAAATACAAACAAGTACGCATGCATATGAAGGCCTACACCCCCTACAGCTCTTTCCACAAGTGCAAACAAAGCCTAATGCTTGGGAAGCTTTCGCCAAGCGAGCCGAGATCTCAGCAGTCATCTGGCCATCTGAAGAAATACAACTGCCGACATACGTAAAGTCAGGCACCAGCTCAATGCTATCCAGGCAACTCTAAAAACACACACACACACAACTCACCTCGCTTGGGCAACCCGACAGTTTTGACCAGACTGGCCAAATAGCCATCGCTCCAAGATCTGGTCACCACAGGCAGAAGAACAACAAAAGGAACAAGAATCAAAACAGCCTCCCGGCATAGTGCTGGAGCATCGCTGAAGGTCCTTGGGTCTGGTGGTAACAGGAAAAGTTTCTCCAGACCTTTCACTTTCCAACTTCCAAAAACTAGATCAAAACAACGCAAGGCATGAATGAAACAAGACAACTACGAATAGGAAAAAACAAACACAAGAAAACCTAAAACACACACACACACGCACACATGTGTGCACTGAGGACGCCAACTCACGAAAAGAGATCAAAGGCAATGGTTCTTGCTCATGACTGATCGGAGGTGATGAAACTAGCACAGTTCTGGCTATGTGACTAACACACGCCTCTGAACTGCACAGAACAAAACACCCTGTTCCAGCAATTATGCCCTGTTCGCCCTCGATTCGATGAATCATCGGCTACTTCATTCTGAGTTACCACAGTGCGTGACAACTGGACTTCACCAAAGCATCTCAACTGATGCAATAATGCAATCGCATAACCCCTATTGGTGCGGTAGGCTTTTACCACTCTTTAGGATCACCTCATCATCATTCACGCCAGTAAGTAGCAGTCATATTATAATATTATTACCTCACGAGTTATCTAATGCTTACGCCTCATCCACACTGTACTCGGAATGTGAAAGAGTTAGGACAGTGCGTTGCTTCTGAGATTGTCACTAGGCAAACCGCATGCTCCCTACAAATTGGCTACAATGCAGCCCCCTATTCTATTGCCGAATTGAGGTGGGGGTACTAGTAATTACTTCCAGAGCTGAAATTTAGGGTAAGCACCTGAAGTATTGGGGTGAGAAAAATATCATTTTTTAAATAATGAAACAGAGGTCGGAGGCGGATCATAATTTCCAAACGAAGGTAGGCTCGCAAATTGAGTGAATGCTTGCGAGCCTCCCTTCAATTTTTAATATTTTAATTTGTTCTTATCGTATGGTGGACACGATGTTCGGGCTTACTGGTTTCGGCCCACGGTATACAACTCGCTGAGGTCGCAGGCACACAGCGAGACGATAGCAAAGCGATTCTGCTCTCCCACGTCGTCCCATTTGAACTTGGGCTCGCCAGCTTCTAGTTCTGCTTCCCGTTTCTCCTCGTTATCGTGTTTCGCAGCAGCCTCTGCAACCACAGCTTCGCTGGATTCGGCCATTCTAAACTGACACGCATTACAGTAGGGACAGTATTGATTTTCGGAGCAGAAGAATACTAGCACAGTCCAAATCAGGGAGGATTTCAAAGGTCGGTTTGGATATGTTGCTCTGGGAATGGAGAACTAACTATTATTTGAAAGCAGTTCGTTCAAGGTCATTTTCATTCTGATTTGTGGACTGCCAAAGAAAAACTACCATGCTGGTTTGAATGAGTGCTTTTGTACGCATTACGTTACTTTCTCGGTGATGAGGTCACTGCACGTACTAGCTAGTGAGTAGCAAAATACGGGCATTTTGTTTTATAACGTCCCGGTCAGAATCATGCATCCCATGGCATAATCAGATAATGCAAATAAAACTGTTCAGTGCTTTGGAGTATGTACGTGTGTGTACAATAGTGCCTAGTGGGCCCATGGGGTGATTTGGACCAGACAAAATAATTTAAATAGATGAAAATACTGCTTCCTCCAGTCTGATATCCTGTTGGCTCGGGTATAGCCTACTATCATAAATTCATAACGGTTCGGCCCAGAAAAACCGTGTTGAGGTGTAATAAAATATAAAATAAAAGACGAGACAAAATGGAACATAGTCTACCATAAACTGCCAAAAACTGAGTCGGAAACTTGATAATTTCGCCGAACTCCAAAGAAAGAGTTCGTCTGGTTGGATTCAGTCCATGGTCCAACAACATAATAGAAAAGCCGGACAACATTGACTACGGTTAGTCCGAATACTCCTTGGACGAAAAGACGAAATACATCCCCGGTGAATATTTCCGCTTATAGTTACATATGGAAGAGAGGGTCCAAGTGGAAAAATGTTGTCGGACTCCCAAGGTTCACGCCGAAGAAATCTTCAGATAACCGTCGTTTTTGACTTGGAATAATCATTCGCTTATACAGCGCTGCTCAATGAAATCCAGTACACGCCACGCCGGGCCGCGGTGCGCAGCCCTACACCTGCAAACACTGGGCTGTGAAATGGTGCAAGGCGCAAACCCGCTGAGTGACGACGCGACTGGATTTCATCGGAGTAGTACTGTAGTTTCGCAGGTACAGTTCGATGCCTGTGATGCCATGGTAATTCAATAAATTCATGCACACAGTGCAAACGCCCCCGCCGGCCTGGGCTGCCCACCTGTCACGGCGCGTTGCCCCCGGTGTCGCTGTGGCAACCGGCGCCCGTTGCCCGCCTGACGGTAGCCAGAGCAAGGACCTATCCGCCGCGGTAATGCAGAAGACGTCACGGGAAACGGGACCGGCGTACGTCACGGCAACTGACTATAAAGAACAGCCGACAATGTGCCTCCGTGAAACTTGAAGAAAATACTCACTGCAGTATTGTCAGTGTGGAGTAGTGCGTGCTGTATAGCCGAGGTAGCTACAACCTCTTCTTCTCAGTTTGTTTTGCAGTACACGTATCAGTGGAAATCAATCCCTTCAAGTCAAGGTGTCGCTAGATCCTGTCGACCATGTTTATCGGATTGTGCGTGGAACGAATTGGCGAAAACGGCAAGGTGTCAACTGAAACGCCGCACGTGCAGGCCGCGTTTCACCGCGTCGATTTTACATCGGCCAGTTTGAGAACGGAGCTGGATGCGGCGGCTATGTTTTCTGCCACGGTCGGGTCAACGACGTGCTCCGTGATGGCCGCCTGGAACCGAACGTACCCACCTTCGCCGCCATAGCCCTGCGTAGCCAGCACGGCGGCGTGCGACACGAGGAGCTGCTCGACGACCAGGGCGCGGCGGTCCGATTGCGTCGCTGCCAAGCCCAGTCGGTCGAGCTTGCCAAGCAGACCTGCCCGGAACGTGTCGCACTGGACCGCATCGGCAATCCGCCTCGTGATCGCCGTTGCCTCGGTCAAATGCAGGGGCTCGAACTCGCACTCGAGGCTGAAGCAGCGGCGCAGAATCGCCTGCCACTTACGTCGCTTCAGCTTCCCGAGCTCATCTCCCACGCCGGATTGCTTACCCGCTGGTACTGACATGAATTTGACTAGCTGTTGTTCGTAGTCAAGGAGACCACCGGCTGTTGCCGGGATACCAAATCTCGAGATGGCCTCCATCTGGACGGTCTGTGCCAGTGACAGTGCTTTCTGCCAGCTGTTGACAAGGCTGAACAAACGGCGGAGATCCGACGGCACTTGTTCACCGATATCCACGGGGAAGTTAGGCAGTGCATCCTCCAGATCCGGGCTCTCAAGAGTCTCGACGGCCATCCGCAACGAGAGTACACCCTCCTCTGGTGTCAGCTTCCGTGCCGTCGGTCCCGGGTCGTCTGTCGACCGCACGGGCTGGTTTGATGTTTCCTGCTCTGTGATGGACGACGTCATACCACGGCACTGCTGCAGAGTTACGGACCGCGATCTCAGGCCGGATGATGCAATCACGCGGCATACCGTTGCTGCTTTTGCTGCTGCCACCGCAGGGCTTCGTACGTGTTCGCTGCGGGGCGGACACGGTGCGTGCGAAGTGCGAACACATACCAGTGTACATGCCCCGCCACTACGTGCACTGCAGGTTTCGAGCCGACTGGTCGCTGAACTTGCGAGCGCTGGCACATTGCGCAGTGCCACTAGTCGTCGTAGCACGCCAGCCATCTCTAAACCAGTATTCACTATAAATAATTTGATTGCCAGGACGCAGGAGGATAGCGATTCGTGAGCAACACCACTCCACCAGGTCCAACAGCGTGACTCGAGTGATGATCCCAGCCTGGTCGCTGTCCAAGTCTGAGAAAGATGATGGGTTCAACAGCACTAGCATCAATGGTTGCGCCCAACAGGTGGTCCGTGGCTGTCCAAGTGCTCAGCTGGGAACAGTCTTCTCTTCTTCAGCTCCGAGTCCGGCTTCAGGTGAGATACAGTACCGCAACCTGCAGAGGAAATGGCCAAGCAGCTAGCACTGAGTCTGTACTGACATAGCTAGATACTGAGTATTTAGCAGCTAGAATTTTTGTCGTGGCATTTCTTTTCAGCTTCCGATCTTTCCAAAAAAATGGATGCATCGATGGGGGATTTCCCATACTAAAAACCTATCATTCTTGTTGATATGGCAACATGCATGGTGGCTGCGAAATCGGAGAAATGCAAATGGCAGAAATATTCAAAAACGGAAATTAATGATTACTTGTAGGCGTCGTCTCTGCAAAGTTGTTTGGCCTTGTTTATCCTGTAGCCGTGTGGGTGCTGGCTGAGGTTGCTGCTCATCTTATCCGATCGTGTAGTGCAGACAGCAATGGGCAAGCAGGAGCTTTCAGCCAAGCGCGTGGTAAAGTTGAGTGGGCAGGACGCGGCCAAAGCGCAGAAAGTCGCCGCGTCCAAGTTGGAAATCACGTCCGTGCGCGATTTGAGGCAAGTGACACAGTCATTGTGAAACATTCGTTCACCAATGCAATGGCTTATGTGGCTGTGGGCGTAATTCTTGTGATATTCATTGCACGGTGTTAAAGTGAGAGCGTGTAGTGCAGAGGTGAGACAACAAAAGTAATGTGAGAATTGTGCAGTGAGACAAACATTCCATGAACTTATTATGAAAAGTTGAAAACAACTTTAGAGCAACCACATGTCCCACGATCAACTGAGTTGTCACAACTGGGAGTGAGGGTAACATGAATGCAGCTAACACGGTTTCACCTCCTGTTGTGCACTGGTGGTGGGACTTACCATATCAGTGGTACGGCCTTGGTCGTACCAGTCGTAGCGGGTGCTATGCCCCTGCGTGGGCAGGTGGTCTTCGTATCCAGGGCCATTTTTACTGGATATAACAACCCCTGGTCCTAGTTTAGTGGTCTTCTTAAACAGGTGATCTTGGAC
>NC_088645.1:34354419-34383419 GCF_964019385.1 Sycon ciliatum
GGAGCTGATGAGGGTGAAATTCGTAAGAAGTCAGCTGTGTGCTTGCATTTGTTATCTCGTCCCGATTGTTTGAGTGTGTATGATGATTCCCACTTCTCTGTACTGTGTCGTGCCCGTTATGTCCAGCAGTTGAAGGTCCTTGAAGCTGTTTGTATTCGTACGCATAAGCCCGATTTGTGTAAGCAAAAAGAACATGTTTTAGCACTTAGGTTATTTTCGTGAGTTTGCACCCCGTGTTCATGAGTTGTTTCTGCACTGTTCATGCCCGTTTGTCACACTTACTCTATATTTTAGTTCTCATTTTTTGTAATACTTACCACAAGTTACCCGCCATGTGTCACACTTCTTTGGATTTTTAACCTTTGTTTTCCCTTGATCTCTTTAGTTCCGTATTTCCACTGATGATCGGAGCGTGAAAGTCGATTTTGGAAACACACAAAACCAAACCTTGAACAAATTGTCATGTTGCGTGGTGATGTCTGCGGCATTCATACTTTTCATAGCTATTATTACCAATTTTAGGCAAATTTTGACAGTTTTTTGGATTTTTCTCCAGAATATGCACGGTGACCCCTATTTTCGCCACGGTAAACCTGTTCCAACCCACTTATAGAACGTATTTGAAGTATCCACATATGGGGCAAACTCAAAAATAAGCTGCAAAAAATATTCAAAGTTTCATTTTTTGCGTCTTTTTGTTCTTCTCCAGGAAATGACGACCTGGATCCCATCGTCAACCAAAGTGTACATTTTTTTCGGTGTTGATATCATCTTAGTCAATACCTCGAACAGTCTGTAAAATTGTATGTCATATTTTCTGTCCTAACTGATGTTATGGACGATTTCTCATCAATTTTGGGATTTTGTGTTATTTTGTGTCATCAAGGAAAATTGTGTTTTTGGCAAGACCTATTCGGGCAATTGAAAAACTGATGTTACTAAGCGAAAATATAAGGCTGTACCTATTCAAACCTGATGTCAGATTGGGCTGATGTTGAAATTAAATTTTTGGGCCTAACTGTCCCGTACCCCTTAACAAGCAGTGGCAACTCTAGTACCAGCAATGTTGGACTTACATCTCAGCCATTGCCGCCGATTTCCCACGCTTCTTCTTCTTCTTCCATCTTGCAAACGCTCCTTCCCGTAAGTTCGGTCCTGGGAGTACAGTCGGAGGACAACATGGGAAAAGGACAAACGGCAACAAACATGACCCCCTTGTACGTAGGCAGTGGCAACTCTAGCACCAGCAATGTTGGGCTTACATCCCAGCCATTGCTGCCGGATTCCCACGCTACTTCTTCGTCGTCTTCCATCTTGCAAACACTCCTTCCAGTAAGTTCAGTCCTGGGCACATACGCAGTGGATTGACGATGGCGGAGATGGAGCAGATCACGAAGCCCAGGCCAGGGGCTCCGGAGGGGGGGGGGGGGGGGGGGGCCAGGAGCATATTGCGGGACCGATGCCGGACACCAAGTCAGTCTACGAAGTGGCAAATAATTGCTGACCGCCACGTACATGTAGATTGGGGTCATAGGGTCATAATCCACGGGCAATATGTTGTTCCGGGGTACCGGAAGAAGTTCGCACCACGCCTCCAAATATAGTTGCGCTCTGCGAAATCCGACGGGACGTGCAAAACCGGTGCGCAGCCCTGCTCCCGGCCTGTCCGACATCACCTTACTTGTATAATTTATTATGTATATGTGTACGTCAAGCCACATAATGCCCACATTCGTGCCACTTTCAGGCGTCAAGGGCCGTTCAAGTTGGGGGCGCCAAATATGCACTTCTTTGTTTTTGTTTCTTTGAGCACAACATGACAGTAGTTATGAAGTGCCCGGTGCGAAGACCCGTCGACCAGAGCGAGACACCATCATTCTTGCCAACGAAATCAGTTGCTTTTTGGAGCACTGCTCGTAGAATGGGGAGCTTGAAAGGAACACATGCTAGCTGTACTAGTCGTACTTTCGACCCTCGCAGGGCCCATAGCGAACTTGCACCTGAAAGGAGCGTCCCCTTACGCCTGCCTCGCTTGCCAAAAGAGACGATTTCGACGCCTAAACGGACCAAAGTTAATACTGAACTACGGTATTCGTAAACCGCAGTTAGCTCGTCATAAGAGTGCATCGATAGTGCTGAAAAGTCAGTTGGACGTCTTTCCGTTCAACGTCCGGTTTCGCATTTCTCTCCTCTTCCCACAACACGATTAGCATTCGAGAATGGCATCGTGTGGATCCCGAGCAAGGGCACCGCCGGCATTGACAGTGACACTGGTGCTGCTCCTAGGCCTAGCTGTGGTTCTTCCGTCATGCCACACTGCCAGCATCGACATGCGTAAGTACAGCAGTAGGTTGCCGTAGGCATGCCATCCTACTAGATTACTGTATGGCACTCTGCCTTGGTAGACTAGATCCTGCATGCCTGCCTTGCCTCTGCCTCTGGCACTGGCACCTGGCGTCTGAGCTCAATCATCTCTCTTTTTCCCAACTCATTTTGCACACTTTCTCTTTTCCCAACTCCAATGCTCACTGTATATATATACACAAATAAGAGATCCCCCCCCCCCCGATAGGCGTCAGCCTTTGGGTAATCCTGAAATAAAGATAATTATTATTGTTATTATCATTGAAACTCGGATACTGAGCCAGTAGTATCGCACTTTCTGACCGTGTATCATCTTGTTACAGTCGTGGGTAGTTGCTGCATAACTCGTTCTCATGTGTTTCTTCTCTTCTTTTTTTTTACATGTTATTTCATTGCTTTGTTTTTCTCGTGTAATGTCGGTCTATCCATTATGTACACGTATAGCAAATGTTGTCTATTCGTGTCACCATGGCATTGTGTGTACACTTGCAGCCAATGTTCCGGGTTATCCAGCAGAGTATGACAGCGAGCACGCCATCATCGACGCCGCAACGTCAGCGTTCAGCTGCGAGGAGGGCTACTATGAGCGATGCGCCAGTCCGCCCTGCGCCGGCGGTGTTGAGCGCACGCCTGCCAGCGCCGGCTTGGTGGACGGGCGTCTCACCTGGACCAATCTCCCTACTTGCGAAGAAATGGGTAAGTACTTCAACCGCCTCTCCTGTCTTTGTCCCCTAGTGGCGGATGGACCTAGTACAAGCATGATGTCTGCAGTGAATTTCACGACTTTTTCAGTGGAAACCATGATGCCCGCTTGTACACTACATTGCATGATTGCGATATCTTTCAGGGGCGTAGGAGGGGTTGTGGAAGTGGTACGACCGAAGGTCGGCACGGCCAAAGGCCGTTTTGGAGGGGGATCCAGGGACCTCCCACGTGAAAATTTTGCAAAAAAGATACAAAATCCTGCGTTATGGGACAGTGCAGTACGACTGCAGATGCATGGCAGATCTATGCGTATGAGTCTAGAAAAAGGTCAAAGTCTGATGCGCATATGAATCGATAGATCCTGATTATTTTTTATTACGGTTTTGAAAATGTTCCGGACGGATCACACTTTTCGAAAAGTGGTACAGCCATGGTCGTACCAGTCGTAGTGGGTGCTACACCCCCGTCTTTACTTGTACACTCCATTCTGAAAAGTATGGTCACCTTGTTCTTCTTTTTCTTGTGGCCGTAAAGATTTAGTGGGTTTGGTGAGCTTTTCTCAGGATTTGTTTGACCAAGTAGCATTGAATGCTCCTCAGGAGATTGTGCCAAACCTACTGACGTGGACATGGGAATCCGATCGAATGACCGCACCTGGCACCCTCAGTGTGGATAGCATAGTGGACAGCGTGCCCGCACTGTGTACATATCCAGTGGGCCGCTTGGCCTGCGACTGGACCGACTGGATTTCCACGTCCACGACAGTGCATCTAAGTCCAGCAAAGCCTAGTTTGACATGGGCAAGAGATCAATACTTTCTGAATGAACTGTGCATGCACAAAAGTAGAGGACAGCAGAGTACTCGAAAGAGTAGATAACCCCCATTTTTACGGGTTCATAGGTAGCACCGAGAGAAATAAAATATGGTCCCAAGGGGAGTGTGCAGCTCTGCATATGGGGTCTCCGAAATGCGAGATAATTATCTTTTTTTTAACCTACACAAGCACTCGGGAGAATGAAGTTGAAGACACCATTGCAGCTGTACTTATGGTTGATAAATATGGTGGTAAAGACACACCTGGCAATATAGCGTTAAACACACACCTGCCCACACACGCTCTCTAGGCTGCAAAGTTCTGGCACATAGCTCTCCTTCTCACCACCCCCACCATCAGTCCGCGCCTGGAGCCTACAGTCCGTTTCAAAAAGATTTGCAATCCTGGCGATCGCCCGCGGAGTTTGGCGTCTTACCGTATGAGCACTCGAGCGCTGCCTGGAAAAACTCACTGTGAACTCGAAGAAATATTCCGCGAGAAAGCAGGAAAAATGACAACTCACTCACGTTGATACAGTCATGTACGTCTGTCGTCTGGTTTACAACAAACGAGTTCTTCCTCGTATCGATAATGGAGTCAGAGAGGACATGTCGAAACGAAAGTGTTGTAAATTTTGACGAGTGGCATGGGTCCCAATTCGTTTTGTGACCAAAATAGTTTCTTTGAGCTGCGATGCAATTTACTCACCGTGTGACGAAAACGACATCGACACGGACTCATTCCCAAGGCCATGACTTGGCAAAGCTATCCGTGTGACTTCGACGACATTTTGAGAAAAGCAGACGCTTGTGAACGCTGATAGAAGACGGCGTTGACTGCTAAATTCAAATAAATTGGCGATCTTGAAATACTAGAATAAATCTTAAAAAGCTACAGCGCGATGACTTCCATATTCACTCACACCATTGCAGTGTTGTGGGTGTGTTCACATGGCGTGAGCCAGTCAAGTGTCAGTCAGTTCGGCAGGAAGCGCGAGCTCCAACAACAACAAGTCGTTTGGTGCAGCCATCTTCTTTGTCTTGTACCAGCTTGATCACCAAAACAATGAAGAATAAAAAAGTTTGACTTGAGGATAGGTTGGGATTTGAACTCACAACTTCATGGTCAGCGGACAGCATTCATAACCACAAGGCCAAAAAGGAAAGGATAAATTGTGGGTTTTGATAAAAAATCGATACTGGCTTCCTGGGCAAATTGTAAACCATGGGAAAAGGCCGGAAACCTGGCCGAAATTCTAACTCCTTAAAGGCTGATCCAATTTTTCCGAAACCTTCACAGAACAATTTGCCGTGTCCTAACAAGCCATTCTATGTACTTTGTTGTCCAAATTTCCCTTATCTTCATACTTTTTAAGACCCAAACCTGATTGTAAATCTTTTTGAAACAGACTATAGTTGATGCATGGTTGGCGGTATCCGATATAGCAGGCCTGATGAGTCCAGCGGGGACGAAACGTGCGTCGCAATCGAGCTATGTCGTTGCTGTGTCATCTTCTATGTGCCATGCGCTACTTGATTTACCAGCCTGCTATGTCGGATACCGCCAACCATGCACCGGCAAGGCGCCAGGCGCGAACTGATGGTGGTAGTGGTGAGAAGGAGAGCTCTATACCAGAACTTTGCAGCCTAGAGAGCGTGTGTGGGCAGGCGTGTGTTTACCGCCATATTGCCAGGTGTGTCTTTACCACCATATTTATTAGGGGTGAAAGTTGGCACTGAGATCCCGAGTTCGAGTACTCTGATTTTCTCCGATCGAATATTCGAGTATTCGAGTATTCTTGATATCCTAAAAATTGCACACCAACCGCCTCAAAAATCACATGATACAACCCTGATTGAACCGATTAGCAGTTCTTTTCTCGGGTGTATTGGTTGGTGGGTCATTTGGGCTCTCTCTACTCGTGTACAAATGTTCACCACACAGTCTGCACATCAATATCTGCTGACTGCTGCTCTGAAACTGCAGACTTCTGTGGTAAATGTATGTACCATGTATGAGCGAGTACTCTGATTTATTCCGAGTACGATTATATTCCAAAAATCCAAACGAGTATTCGAATATTCGGTATAATTGTTTCACCCCTAATATTTATACACAAAAAAAATCACGGTTCGCGTGAGACTCGGCTGGAAACCGAGTTTTTCGCATCCGTAGGAAAACCACCACCCTTCAAGGATCAAGGCACAGGTGCAGCTCCTAAATCGGTGGGAGGTGAGCAGACCAGCTCACCAGCATGTGGTCAAAGACCGAAAATCCCATTCACTGCATCCATGTTTCCCTCGTGGCAGGCCGAGAGTTCCCAATTAACTGTGGGTCGCAGCACGGCTGGAAAAAATACTTCCGCTTCCAAGCAGGACTTGAACCTGGTACCCTCTGTTTCTCAATCATGGTCTTAGACCAACCCACTATGCCTGCCTGCTACTATACACAAGCACTCTGTAAATATTGAAAATTTCATCTCAAAACCTCACGTCCTGGAGGACACGCTTTTTTCATTTATTTTTAACCCGGTTGCTATAAAGTTGTCAACGACCTGACGTCACACTTTGAAGCCATAATAGTCTCTTCCCTTGTACCCGTCAACTTCTAGGCCAGGCCATAGTAGCAAAGTGAAGTGCAAGCACAAATTGCTAGTGCAATTTGCGAGAGCAATTTGCGAGTACAATTTGCGAGCACAAAGTGCGAGTGCAAGTCGCGAGTACAAATTGCGAGTACAATTTGCGAGAGCAATTTGCGAGTACAAACTGCAAGTACAATTTGCGAGTACAAATTGTGAGTACAATTTGCGAGTACAAGTTGCGAGTACAAAGTGCGAGTACAAAGTGCGAGTACAAAGTCCGAGTACAAAGTGCGAGTGAGAGTGCAAAGTAGGATCTAGAAACACACATCTCCGAGTGTTAGTGGACCTGCTGATCATTATTATATCGCAGTGTGTGGATTCCCATGGCTGTCGAACCCAGCATGATTTTGTTGGGAACAACGAGAGAGCTTGGAAGCTCATAGTCATGGCCCTTCACTATGCTTTTTTGCCTTGATGACCTAGACAAAAAAAGCATAGGGATGTTATAAATTAGGGGTGAAACGATTAAGGGATATTCCTTAACGGTTAATCCAAAACTTATCGATTACTTATCGATTATTATCGATTAAGCACCACTGACGAAAAACTCACCATTTTGCATCAACTACAATCAATTTTGGAACTTCGAAGAGAACAAAAATAAAGGAAACATCGACCGTCGCACAGGCACAAACTGATTCTGAAGGCTACTTGTCCAGAATAGTGAGTTCCGTGAAGCAACCGGAACGAAAGTTCGCGGGTACGAATCAGTGCACGGTGCAGAGAAAAGAGCTGCGTGTCATACAATAGATCTAAAGAGTACATCAGGTAGATCTACCGGGTAGAGTCTATGCGTGTAGTGGGTATCCAGAGCATGAGCAACTCGCTGTGAGCGCTGCACGCGCGAATCCACTCGTACTCTGGTACATGTGCTGCACGCAGTAAAGTCATGTAGACACACTGCACATGCCGGATATTTCGTCGTACCGTATAGTATGTCTTACGAAAATGCTGTAGCGATTAGAAAAATCGTAATCGACTAGATTTTTTCGATTAATTTATCGACTAAACCACATAATCCTTTCACCCCTATTATAAATTTATACAAAAGAGAAAGACCAAGGAACCAAGGATGTTATAAATTCTTATAATTTTCTCCTTTTTTTAAGACATACATGTAACCTGGGATTCGAACCCGCACTATCGCCCTGCATGCATTCCCCCATACACTTCGCATTCATACTCATTCTTCCAAGTTGCTTCACGTTATGATCTTGCATTTGAAAGCCCTATTTGAATATTGCGGCCAGCTGTATGTGGCCAGCTGTGTTTGATGGAACGGTATGGGACAGGTACGGGATAGCGCCAGGCGTGACACAAACACACAAACAAACAAACAAATACCAAATTAAAGCTGTGTGGACCCTGGCTAGCGCCAGACGTTACTGAAGTAACGTCTTCTGCATAGCTACGGGAATAAAGGCCTCTTGTACGGGCTACATTAACAGAAACACAATGCCATGAACTAAGCCGTCTATAATGTTAAAAGATCAAACATTTGAACATTGAACGCCCGTTGTGATTGATTCTTCTTACCATCTTCATACTTTTTCTTACCTCCTTCAATAGCTAACTTGGGAAACTGAAAGATCTTTGCGCACAAATCTGACACCGCTTACAATAATTCATATTATCACATGTCACGTGAGTGTTTCCTTGGATCGGGCCAATCACTGGTCTGTATGAGCGGGCAATAAATCAGTCCAACGCCCGCGTCCAAAGCCCGTCGTCAGTGACAACCCTGACTGAGACTGCACGCGTGAAATCTACGGGATGTGAACATGGTGGGCATGGTGACTGTACGTCGCAGTGTGACATGTGAACGCGTGTCGCGTGGTCGAAAGCAGGGAGTAGTACAATACCGGTATTGTACTACTCCCTGGTCGAAAGTGGCGATCTCAGCTTTTCTCGCATGACTACGACGACTCTGTAGAATGTACGACTCTACGACGAATCGCAGTGTAGCATTGAAACGAAGATGGAATTCTTTTTGGAGATGGACATCCCGGCAATGGACATGGCCTCGGACGTCTGCCGTGTGGTGCTTGCAGGGATCATTTGTTCAGTCATGTTGGCAGCCTAATCGTCGGTAAGCTTTTGGATAAGATTCAGTTCTGCTCGAAGTGGTACTGTGATCACAAACATTATTTGAAATAACACAAATTCAACTCGGCGTCGTGCGTTTTCAGATCCTCGCAAAGTCACTGCCTGTGTGTGGTTTTCATGTGCCACACAAAACTCTTACCAGGCTCATCTGTCCTCTGCCTTCACCTTTGCTTGAACAACAAACACAACAATTCAGGAATGTTTTGCAATGAAAAATACAGCTATCTGGAGCTGAAAAAAGAAGAAGAAAAATTGTCCTCAGAATTACACACCAGGGAGTCGTCAAATACTTGCACTTGTTGCAGTACTGTATCTGACAACTTCCTGATACACATGTAAACATGAAGAAACTCTTTGTGGGAGCACTCTTAATTTTTCAACTGAAATTATGATTCTGCTGTATTTATTGTCGTTGCCATGTCTATTGCTATGACGATGCGGTGCCGGCACATTTTTTCTGCCTCCGTCTTTCAGTACTGTATACTCTCTGATGGCCTGTAGCAGACTTTTTGTTAGGGTGTAGGAGAAATATCTTCATTTTTCCTGTTTTGATAATGATAGCACATCAATATACATTGTGGTCATAATGTGTTGGCATTTGGGCTAATTTCAACAGCAGCCCAATGGTCTGCTCTGTGGGCCATGTGATAAATTTGTTATCGCATGGTTGCTGCGGGCCTTATGGCATATTATTGCCCCGAGAGGTTAGCCCAAGGGCCGTAAGCCCGAGGGCTAACCTCGAGGGGCAATAATATGCCATAAGGCCCTTGCAACCCTGCGATAACATATACTGATCGCTGAATCGAGTTATCGAGCATAAAACTCAACGGTAATTGAAAAGTGTGAGAATCCACATTCGTTTCAGCCCTTTAAAAGTCGTGTCTCCGTGTCTCCGTGTATCTGTGTATCTGTGTTCGCTTTGTTTCTTTGCCACATTCAGGCACATTCACGTGCGGCGCTTCCACCTATCTCCATGGTGACAATAGGACCACGCTGAGCAGCGCACGTCAGAGCTGTCTGAACGCCAACTCTACTCTGCTCAACCATCTCTTTCTGGCTAGTCTGAGCGGTGAGGAGCGTGGCTGTGTGCTCGACAGGGCCAATCCGAATTGGAACGTCGACGCCAACGGAAGACGGTATGCGTTTGATAGGGACCATGACGACTTCACTATTCCCCAGGGTGACGGGGCGGTCTTTGCTTTTGTTTGCCTTCCAAGTAAGTATATGTACTGGATGTATACACAATACTCAATCTGGATGCATACAAGTGCAAAGTGCAGTCAACTCCTGATACAATACACATCATTGGGTAGGGGGAAGTAGTTTCTTCTAGCCAAAGTTGTGTGTTAAACCGAAATGCACTCACACTATACGAGCATCACATCATGACTGGTGTTTGGCCCACAACTGTACAAGTGAACTTGGTTTGCATGTGGCTCCTACAAGACATGGTTCACTATTAACGAGAACTGCTCTCTAAGAAGTTTCATTTTTGTATGGGTTCAAACAAGCACATTTACACTGGTTCGCTAGATGACAAAAACATGCCACTGTTAACCACCCAAATATTCGCGGCAATAACTTTTCGCCGGATCTCTCAGAACCAGCAAGTTTAGGACGACAAGAGGTGTTGCCACACACATACCCCCACTGTTGAAGTTTGATTTCACCATGGCTAATATTCGCGCTATTCCTCATCCTTTGCTCGCGAAATTATCTAACATTAATAGGTGGCGAACACCAGGCAGTTTTCAGTATAATTATGTTATCTTCATCATTTAGCGAGAACTGTGGCAATACGCCCTGTGAGAAGGCAGATTTTGCCTGTGCTTATGGTGAAGTATAATTATTAAACTAAACAATAAAAGAGAGAGGTTCCAGGCTGTCCAAGAGAGTGCTCAATATCGAGAGGCAAAGCTAGTTCAAACAATAAGAGAATGGAAAAAGTGTTTTAACTCTTTTTCCGTCCCCTTTAAATATTGTATAAAGCTAAACAGTATGCGAGTTTGTTATAAATGGAGTCCATAGTTCATGGTGTGAAACAACTGGTGTCATATTCTAACAATTAAACCTTTTGAATAATGCTTTTTCAAACAAACGAATATTCTGTATTCTTCTGATGTGGCTCGTTCACTTCACTCAATTAAATCCAGCAGTCATGTTGCACCCAGATCATGTGGATATTGAATCACCATCAATTTTGTGAAAGAGCAGATGTGACCGAAAATTGCCTCCCAGTTCTGAGAAGGAAAGTTCTAGATGGCTGTCCCCAACTTTGCTCATGAGATCAGAGTTGGAGTTGCCTAATAATCCACGCAGACAATATAAATCTTTGAATAATTATATTTTCGAATGTGACTGCTCGCATTTGAATGTTCTTTCCGAGGTCAATATTCTAGAATATTCGAATACATTGAATTTCCTGGGGTGGGGGTAAAGAAGAATGAAGCGAGTCGTTTTGTGCAAGTTCGGAACAAAATCGTTTTCTCCTGCATGAATAGACTAGGCGGCAGGGTGTGATTGAATACCTATTCTAACACTTGCAACTCAGTGAGAACCATCATGACTAGAAAGTGGCACAACAGCAAGAATAGTAGTAATACCGGTCCAAATTTGGCATGGCTTCCGATTACATGTACGTTGACAAAATGGGTAGCCCAGTCCGGCTTGTATTTGTAACCACATACAGATTGTGCTTTGTGCTGTTCTCTGTGATGATATTCCCCATCAGTGTTTTCTTCTAGTTGAGTGCATGCATGTGGGTATGATCATACATGAAGTTACAGTCGAGAGTATATTTGCTAGTCCTCTTGCACGTCCGTTTCTGTAACTTAGTTTTCAGTAGTGTCCGACCTTAGTGTATTTTATTGGGTAGAATTCGACCCGAATACCATGGATCTGGTTACTGTATAGCAGGACATTTTCGGATGGAATTTAATTTTCGTACGATTTCGTACACGGCTTCCTTTGTACTAAAGTTATTTCTCTATTAAAATTTGTTCATGGGAAGTTATATACACTATATCAAAATGCTGCTTGAAGACCCAGCAATTCGCATGTAGTGGCACAGTGCACTTCGTAGTGCAGCTAGCTAGCCGTAACATTCATGCAATGCACCTTGGCTCGCACGTACTGCATGCGAACACGTGCATTTAGCATGCAGCACTGTACGAAAATATAATCCGTACGAAAGGCCGAAATTCGACTTTGTCCGAAAATATTCCCGTCCGACAATTTCCTGCTATACAGTATATTGGTTTTGGCTGCTGGGGAAAATGTTTTTAAAAAGAGTTCAAGTTCAAAGACGTTCCCATTTTATGTGCAAAGATGCTTTGAAGAAGTTCTGGTGAGATGTGATGTTTTGCATGAAAGTGGTCCTAGAACTCTGGCTGGTGCTGATCTCACTTGCTCTGTACAATCTTGTGTTCTAATTTGCTGTGATGCCCGTGTATTACTAGCCAACTACAAGTCGCTGATGGCCAGCTCTGCTCCAGACGTGGACACCAGGAGCGAAGTGCTCAGATGCAGAGGCTTGCCCGAGGTGTACAGCTGTGAGCATGAGGACACTACGTTTGTCAGCATGCCAGGCTACGTGGAATTTCACCTCTGCCTGCCGCAATGCTCAAACCAAGCACCACTTCCACCCAGTAAGTTTACAGGATGTTCTTAGACCAGTGTGCTATGGATGCTTGTACCGTGACAATTCCACGTACCGAATATCCACACCTTTCAAAGGTGCGCAAAAAAAACGAAAACGAAAAATACGGTAGATGCAGAGCCGAAGGATTTATGGCAATAACATTGCAGTTTACAACCCGGGGCAAAGCCTAGGTTTTTATTACTGTTATGTAATGGCAATAACATTCCAGTTTAAAACCCGGGGCAAAGCCTAGGTTTTTATATCTGTTATGTACATGTACTGGCAATAAATCCTGAGAGGCTACTACATTCATTTATTATACAGGTGTTGACCTGCACTTTCCCCCAAAAGGAATATTTTATCAACAGTATTTATTGGCCTTTAATCATGCAAGCACGGTAGTTGAAGTTGTGTTCAATGCATGGTCATATGCCAAATAACGTGCAACTAGACTTGAGAGGGCATCGCACACAAGTTGCATACAAATTTTACTACAATGTGTACATGGTATGCCCTGAGGTCTGCAGGAATGCAAGTCACAGGTAACCGTGCAACTTTGAACTTTGTATGCAACTACTCTGCAATGCCCTCTCAAGTCTAGTTGCATGTTATTTGGCATATCATCTATTCCATCCAGCACAGTTCTTCGTTCTCCTTGTTCTCCTTCGAACTCCCTTTAGTTATGGCTTTCTTGATCCTTAAAGGCCGATGGCGTTCCTACCGATGCGGAAAACCTGGCGTCTGACGTGAACTGTGAATTTTTATTCTCTTTTTTCGTTTTTAGTGCCCACTTGTATTGCCTTTGGAGCATGACGTCATTGCTTTTATCATGCACTGCACATGACCTACGCACGACTCGTTCTTTTCGTTGGGGGGGGGGGGGGGGCTGGATGACATGTAGCTTTGCGCGCACTGGTGTGTTCGTTGATGTTCGCTTTGAGCTTCTTGCTCGCTGTAGTGGCTTTCGGACAAGACTGTCTTGTTGTTCGATAGCTTTCCAACGATTTCTATTGCTACTGGTTGTGCTCATGCCTCAGGGTGGGTCAGATCATGGACACAGTGCTAACTCCTGGCCATCTTTTGTGTGCTTTGTGAACAGCTCAAGAACTCGCCTTCGGAGAATTCAGCGTCACCTTCAATAAGTACGAGCATGGGGTCACCGCCCCCGTTGCAAGGTCTGAGTGTAAACGCCAGGGCAGGCAACTTCTCCATGTTAAGGATTTGAATGCCTTCAAATTTCATCTCTTTTTCGCTGTAAGTTTGTCAGAATGGTCTTAAAAAGTGAGATGCATCTGCTACAGTGTCCCACTGTGCTGTCAGTAGGGGGTGAACGTTGGCACTGAGATCCCGAGTTCGAGTACTCTGATTTTCTCCGATCGATTATTCGAGAATTTTTTTCTCCTAAAAATTGCATGACAATGTCCAATCACATGATTACAACCCAGATTGGACCGAGCGGCTGTCGTTTTTCTGGGGTACATTCGCTGGTGGGTCAGTTGGGCTCTCTCTCCTCATGTAAAAAGGGTCACCACACAGTCAGCACATCAATATCTACCCACTGCTGCTCTGAAACTGCAGATTTCTGAAATAAATAGTTGTACCATGCATGAACGAGAACTCGGATTTAGTTAGAGTACGATTATTTTGGAGAAAAAAAACCGAGCGAGCGCTCGAATATTCGGTATAATTGTTTCACCCCTAGCTGTCAGTGCTCATTTTTGCAGGCATAGGTGTTGTCGCTGACCGGCACATTGATATTTGTTTGATATTCTTTTATTTGTACCTTTGCAGCTCTGCACAGTTTGTACGAGTACTTGGAGATTTATGCAGTACATGTTTACAGCTCTATTTGAATGCCTGCCTACTGCAGTGGCGGGTTTAGGGGGTGCACGGGGGGGGGGGGGGGGGGCACGTGCCTCCACCCCCCCCCCCCTCGAAAGTTTCGACCTACAATTGTAGTTTACAAAAATTAAAAGGCAGGGCTGGGGGCGCGTGCACGCGGCCTGAAACGATCATCCAAAAGCGGTTGCACTGTACGGTACTCGAGCTGGTATTGATTGTACACACTACAGAGTAACAGTGATCATGCACGGCTACAGAAACACGGTGACCTGACTGTCTACACTGTTGTACAGTGTGATCCCTGCTGGGACGCGCTCGACGGGTCTTGAGACTTCTTTCCGCAACTTTCAAGTTTGCACAACGATGTTTTGTTTTGAGGTCGACTAATCGCCCGAGCCCTCGGCATTCGAATCGTGTTTTGGTTGACTCGAAGACTTTTCTTCGATGTCTCAGTGACATTCCAAAAGGCCAAGCTCTAGCCAGCAGAGCCTGGATGGATTTTTTGCAAAGCGTTCCTGTGGCGGCGCAACTCCTGCTGCCGCTCTAACAGGAAACAGTGGGAGTGATGACGTCGCTGTTATTCCAGTTGAACTTTCGGAGCGGACTGACAGTCACACATCGCCAATACAATTATTTGTTCGTGGTGTGTGAGATTTACGGCTCCTTGACATCGGTTTTCAAAATGCTTTCAAAATGGCTGACCTGGGACAGTAGTATGATGTGATCTAACCCCCCCCTCTCCCAGCCAAATCCTGGACACGCCACTGTACTGCACTGCTTTGTTTGGATGTGTGCGTATGGCGCAGTGGTCCCTTGTAGTACGTGAGATGTAGTGTGGGTTAGCATACAGGTGTGAACGCTACGCACTTCATGCGAGCTACTTTTCTGGATTCTGTACATCCTTTCATGCACGTGTCGCTGGCATACGCGAAACAGGCCGGGTTTGTGTATTGGTTTTTGAAGCATGTGGTTCTTCTTTTCAGTTGTTGTTCTTTGGTTGCTCCGCGAGTTATGGCTTTGGATTGGAGACAAAGATGGCTTCTGTTTCAGTAATATAATGTAATGTAACTATAGGGAGTGAGTTTGCTCCCACACTGGAGCTCGCGCTATTCCGCCGACTTGACTTGACTGACTCACGACTGCCATCCAGAGCACACGAGAAATCCATCGAACCTTCGACTCGGCAAACCTGCAAGAAAGCACCACTCCCTGCTCAATACACAGTGTTTCGGGGAATTTACCCCTCATCAGTTGAGCTTTAGTAGGCTGAGGAAGATTGTGCCTGAAGGGCACCACTTATAATCATAGTCATCGCCAAAAGTCGCAACCACTATTTCGTTCTAATGTAACTACAGTCAAATCTGCCGTTAGCGACCTCTGCTGTAGGCGACCATCTACCGTTAGCGACCAATTTTCCGTGCACCGACGGTTTCGCATACAAACTGATCTGTCCAGAGCGACCATCTGCTGTGCGCGACCAGTGACCGCGATTTCATGCACAATGGCTGCATTCAAATCTGCTGTAAGCGACCGCGACCCAGGTTCAGTCAGGTGCGAAACTGTACTTTCCAGTACGCTGTCAACTGCAAGGTGTGAAAATGCGCTGTCTTGCAAGTGCGATCGATTGGCCCTGGCCTGTACTGAGGCTGCGCTGTAGCTCTCAAGATTAGCCCTGGTATGTGTACCATTCTTGGGATTGTGCACCCCTATATTCTATTGAATATCCAAAAAATGATATTAAAAATCACATTATTCTCGTCGATTTGAGTACATGGAAGCATATACAATGTATGCATGCCCAGTACGCCGGATTTACCATACATCTGCCGTAAGAGACCATCTGCCGTAAGAGACCACTTTTTCTTGCACCAAGGGCGGTCGCTTATGACAGATTTGACTGTAAAACTGATAGTATTCTGTTGGGTTTTGGGATGCGTTGGGACCCCGACACCAATAGGCGTGTTGGAGTATGCGAGCATGTTTACGTGGGCTGTGGGTATGTGAAGAGGAGGGGGGGGGGGGGGGAGGGGGGCAGGCATTATGGGTGTACGGGTGCATGCATATGCGCAGGTGGTCCAGGGGTGGCTGTGTGCTTGCACGGACGTGTTTTCACGAATGTGGATGTGTGTGAGTGTGTCTGTCTACCTGTGTATATATCTGTGTGTGTGTGTGTGTGTGTGTGTGTGTGTGTGTGTGTGTGTGTGTGTGTGTGTGTGTGTGTGTGTGAGAGAGAGAGAGAGAGAGAGAGAGAGAGAGAGAGAGTTTGTGTGCTTTCGTTGCTAAAAAGGAAAGATCCCTGTGTATGTCTCCAGCAAATTTGTGGATTGTTAGCTGGTTTTTGTATTATTATTACAGGCAAAATTGGACTCGGTTGGAGAGCCACGGATAAATTTATAGAAAAGAAAAAGCCCAAGGAACAAAAAATTACGCTATAATGTTCACTAACTTCGAAGACAAACGAAAATTCAATCGTGGAGGTGGAGACCACCCGTAATGTGCCAATCACGCATAGATCTCCATGTACATCACCATCAGAATCGCTTCGAGCCGAAACGTAAACTAAACTCATTGCGTAGTCCTGTCAGATTTTCATTTGGGTTTTGCAACTTGCTCTGGCTGCTACAGCCTCTGGGTTAGGAGTGGTCAGAACATGTTCTGAACACTCGGTAATCAGTGCAAACCAGTACAGACCAATCCAACGCCTTTGTTCTAAACCATCCTGTTACAGATCCAACCAATCAAACGTGCCCCTAGTCATCTTCTTTATCTCTGAAACTCGGATTGCTAAAAGATTTCATCACAAATTGGTCCTGATTCCGAAAACACTAACTGTTTTTGGTCGCTAAAATCAGCTGTACTACAGTGGCAGAAAGGGTGGTGAAATGGGAGGTGCCGTAAAACCAGATATTTTTTAAACGACAATCAAAGTTAACGATCTCCGAATTTTTGTGGGTTAGCTAGGTGAAATTCTAACGAATTTTGCCTCCAAACCGGTAAATGAACATGAGCCAGAGCGCGCTAAAACATGACCACAGCTTTTTTTGAAAAAGTCGAGAAAATCGCGATTTGAATTCCGCGGCAAAATACGAAGTGCAGTGCAACGCGAGTCGCTGTTGTTGTTCTCCTCGGTCGCCTGGACTGTTCCGGATGCATTTCTTTGTTGCAAGTAAGTTAATTTGTTTGAGTTTGTATTCCATGTTGCGCTGAGTCACCTAAAACTGATCGACATCGATGTATCGACGGAACAGCCTAGTAGTAGTAATGTACTGCAGAGCGGGAGAAGACGACATCCTCGCACTCTATGCGCAGTATAATATTTTGAGGATTCGGGTCGGAAACAGAAGGAAGACGATGATGGCTACAGCGACGAGTCATTTGAGGGTGACACTTTCATCGAGCGTAAAATAATTGATACTGGTAGTCCCACGATCTGCAGTGACGAGGAATTCTACTCTGATGACAACCTGGCAAGCGATTGGCATCGACACTGACTTGGGAGGTGAGTCGGCTGATGATTTGGCCAGAATGGACATCGCTGCACATATCCGGGACAATGCCAGTATTGGTTGCAAGTGCAAAAACAATCAATGGACTCTGCTGCCCCCTCAACTTGCTCAAGTCGATAATTTGAGTACCCTTATGCTGAACATTGTTAGCACGAGCAGTAGGGAGCGAAAGCAGTACTCTCTGGCGAGCGGAGAAAACTGTGTGCAGATGGGCTTTGGTGTGGGGAATATGAGTGCGACGTCGAGTATGTTGAGGAAGACTGTGTGCAGCAGTATATACTGTATATCTGAAAGTACAGGTGGAGTGCGATGGAGAGGACATGGAGTGCCAACTTTTTTCGGCCATCTACAGATGTTGACCGTTTTTTCGCTGGCAGTTCTCCAATGGTACTCCAAACAGGAGGTATTTCAGACACCCATATCAGCTGCCTATAGAAATTTTGGATATGGCCGAGTACCTGTCAGCTCATGCTATAAGACCCTGGACAGAGGAACTGACCCGGAAAGGATGAACCAAGGGACATATCAACTGTGTGAAAAAATTACAATCCCATTGCTGTACATAGAATTTCACCATTTCAACAGTGCTGCATATATACCAGTGTAGCAACACTTAGACATGTCAGATCAATCCAAAACTTGCAGACAGCGAACATTAGGTGTGTTCGATCACTTTTGAACAAGAACTGAGAATCGAACTTTTGGTCTGTGGTCATATTTTAGCGTGCTCTGGCTCACATAATTATCGTTTCGCATGTAATGACTGAAAATGTTAAAGATTTTTATAAATTAATTGAACCGTTTGAATTAAAAGTTCGCTAACATTACTGGTCTTACAGTATGACCAATGACAGGCGTTGTTTGGCTACACCCAGGAAAAGCAGGCAATACTATCGATGTGCCTGCTGTAGCACCAGAGTCAGCCAGTTCCCTGGTCAATTTTAGAAACTGCCGTGAACATGTGACCATTGATGTGGCTGCAGACCTAGGGCCGCAGGTCACGTTCACTTTCTTCGGTACACTGGGCTGGTATGTGCATTGCGCAGCACTGATTCTTTCCTTTTTACTGAATGCCACAGAACCGGCAGATGCTGCACAGCAGGGATGGGCGCATATTGGATGGAAGTGAGGGCGGGGCGGAAGTAACTCCTCCGACCAAGGGTCTACTATGAAGTGAAGGTGCCATTCATATGCCTCCTCTTGTCTTTGTGTCCTCTTCTGTGAATCTACCTATTTCTGCCGTTTTCAGATCAAACTGAAGTTTTCTTCATTGGAAGATATCTGGGTGGTGAATTCGGGCAGGAGGATTGCCAAGTATTATATTCAACGGAGATATATTGTGAATGAAGAACTTCACTCGCGCTCTTTTGCACATGGCTTCATCTGTACCAAAGGTGAGCTTTTTTCAACGCACAAGCATCCATTGAGTATGGAATGCATATACAATGATTTGTGCGGTCCAGCACTCTTGCATTCATTCATGCTCTCTTTATCTCCCCCCCCCCCCTTCCCCGAAGGGTACACCTTCCCCAACCTTCCCCAGAGGGTACAGCCCTTCCCCAAGGGTACAACCCCACGAAAGGGTACAGCCCTCCCCAAAGGATACAGCCCTCCCCAAAGAGTACAGCCCTCCCCAAAGGGTACAGCCTCTCCAAAGGGTACAGCCTCTCCAAAGGGTACAGCCTCCCAAAGGGTACAGTCTCCCAAAGGGTACAACCCCACAAAAGGGTACAGCCTCCCCAAAGGGTACAACCCCACAAAAGGGTACAGCCTCCCAAAGGGTACAACCCCACGAAAGGGTACAGCCTCCCAAAGGGTACAACCTCCCAAAGGGTACACCCCTGCCTAAAAGGTATTTGCTGTATGTTTCTGTTTCTTGATATCACAGAATCCTGAATGAAACGTCTGCTGTTGTGCTAAATGATCGCAGAAACTCTAACTAGCGAGAGCACTATCACAAATGAAACGTTAATAACATATGAAACTTCATGTTGATGTAACGGTGACAGACAGGTTAGGTAAACTTTCGGCTTGGGACAGTTCGTCTTCGCTTGGCTTCCCCTCTTTATCTACTTTACATACCTTTGAGCCTCCCGGTTGGGTGGTCTGTTGCCTTGCGTGGTCTTGATGGTTGCACTTGTGTTTGTGTGTTAGATGTCTCTGCCAATAGATGCATTGGGCAGAACCGTTGCCCGGAGAACCACCAATGTATACACAAGGGCAAAGGCTTCGCGTGTAAAGGTGAGGTGCGAGTATTGTTTTCACTGTCGGTGGCTGTGCTGCTCCATAATGAAATTCAGGTCAGGATGAGCGTGTACGGGCAACCCTGTTGTAAAATGACGCTTTGTTTTCCTGCGTGAGGACATTCTCCAAACTCTCCAAATCTAGTCACGTTCATATGTGATATGAGCAAGAGCGACCCTGAAGTCCAGATTCCTTTTCTCGGCCTTCTTGTTCGCCTCTTGAAGTTAGTTTTCTACCCGTCATGTCATAATTATCAACCCTTTACTACCGGCGTGCAGTCATTCGATCATGTTATATGATCGATTAATAAAACGTTCGTAACTCCATCGTTTCTTGTGCAACAATCGAAGGGTCTATGCGGTACTGAAACTCCCATCTGTCCAATGTAACAATCGCCGGAGACGTACGGTACAATCGCCGGAGACGTACGGTGTCAGGCTCAAGAGATACCGCGCTCTGTATTCTTATCTCTGTAAAATCCTAATTTTTGATCGATCTCTTCACCTTTTGGGGGGGGGGGGGGGGGGGACACACACACACACCTCAGAAATCAGACAAGCCCATCGCGGAAGCGATGATAGCGAGCAGCAACTTGTGCTGGGATTACACCATTCAACAGCTTGGAAGGCTGATGAATTGACCGCCAATAATTTTAGACTGGTCTACACCACACAGCTATTTGAAATGACTTTTCTGGCCAGTGAATCCCTATTTTTATTTATTTTATTTCAATTTATTTTTTCATCCTTTCGTCATTTATTTTTGACACACACCACATCACACCACATATTCCGGCATTCACTGGCTGCTGAGAGAGAGACACACACACATACACACGAACACATACACATACACATACAGCTTGGAACGAGTCTGTTGTGCACCTGGACACCTGGCCCGAGTTCCCTGTGATTGGCTGCTCTAACTCACGGACTGTGACTTGGTGTCCGTTCTGCATTTTCTTGTCTTTCAGGCACTAGGCGTTGCGATGGTGAAGCACTTTGTCCTGTCCCATTTGAAAACTGCTTGAACACAACCAGGGGCTTCGAGTGTAGAAGTAAGTTATGGCACTTGTTCAGGGTGAGCAGAATCCCCTTCAATCACTTTGTTTCTTGCACAATATTTACACACGTCTCACTAAAACAGTTTATCGGCTACATTAAAAAAATTATAGAAAAGAAAAGGATTACGGAACTAAATGTTACGCTACGAGAGAGCTTGGAAGCTCAGGGCCCTACGCTATGCTTTTTTGCATTAATGACCTAGACAAAAAAAAATGCATAGGGATGTTATAAATTCTTATAAATTTCTTTTTTTTTTAAGACAATAACCTGGGATTCAAACCCGCACTATTGCCCTGCATGCATCCCCCGATACACTTCGCATACATACTAATTCTTCCAAGTTGCTTCACGTTATGATCTTGCAGTTAAAAGCCGTATTTGAATATGCATTGTGGCCAGCCGTCTTTGATGGTACGGTACGGTACGGGACAGGTACGGGACAGGTGCGGTCGCGGGTAATACGACACTGTCTACCGCCTTGATGACAGCAAAAAAAGTATAGGGATGTTATAAATTTTTCAATTCTCCTAATTTTTTCAGACATATCCTGGGATTCGAACCCGCACTATCGCTCTATATGCATTCCCCCTTACACTTCGTATTCATACCCATTCTTCCAAGTTGCTTCACATTATGATTTTGCGTTTGAAAGCCCTATTTGAATATTGCGGCCAGCTGTATGTGGCCAGCTGTGTTTGATGGTACGGGACAGATACGGGATAGCGCCAGGCGTGACACAAACACACAAACAAACAAACAAACAAATACCAAATTAAAGCTGTGTGGACCCTAGCCAGCGCCAGACGTTACTGAAGTAACGTCTTCTGCATAGCTACGGGAATTAAAGATCTTCTGCATAGCTACGGGAATAATGTCCATTAACAACACCAGTTACTCGACAATCAGCTCATGTGACAAAATTGCACAACGGCAAAAGGAACCAAAGCAAAAGCTAAAACCCGAAAACGAACAAGCTTACATCGTGCCACAACAAGCCAACAGGAAACAAACCGGAAGCAAGGTTCACAAAAACCAAGAGCCAACGATCTACAAAACCAGGCCGCCCCAAATGGCCCAACCAAAAAACACAAGAGGCGAAGCTCTACCACTTATCACAATTTGCCAACCGAAACACCAGAGCCGGAGCTAAAACAACTAAATCGCATGCCCATAACGCACAACAAATCTACAATTAAAAACAATGAAGAGCAACAGAACGACAACCAAACTCAGACAACACAGCAACAATAATATCGAACTGAACAATGAGAGAAGCACAACCAGACAGCACAGTGAGCAAGACGAAAAAAAGGAGGACACACACTCGGCGATGCCAGACACATTCACTGTCCTCTGGCAAGCCATGGCCACACGCTCCAAGCAGTATCGACTACAATTTCGCGCATGCTCACAGCACACATACACATGTACACGTCTAAACCACGACAGTTTGGGGAATGCCATCGCACAGGAAAACAATACATGGTTTCGTAACACACGCCACTGACTGAAGGTACTGACGCTCTACAACTAAGGGCGCGTTCTGACTACCGATAAAAAGTGACCGATTGGGAAAGTCGCCAAGGTGATTTGATCACGTGACGTTACTGGCACGTTACCGGTGGGAAAGTTTTACTGCCGCGGCTGCTGCGGCAGTAAACTTTTACCGGCAGTAAAAAAGTGCTCAGGCTGCATGCACGCTGGGAAAATAGGGAAAACCCCTTGTCAGTGCCGCGGTGAGAGCTGAAAACTTCACGGTAACGTTAGTTTGTTATCGGTAGTGTGAATGTCCTTCACGGTTTATCGGCATTCACGGTTTGACGGGGTTCACGGTAGTCTGAACGCGCCCTAACTGCACACCAGCTCTAGCACGTCTTGGATGCGCACTCCAACTCACTTCCAACCTGGAAGGTGCTAAGGCCTTGTTTACACATCAACGATTGAAAAACGTTTTTGTCAAAATGATTTTCAAAAGAACACGCTTCCACAGATTTTGATAGGAGGTTTCAAAACAAAACGGCCTTCAAAGTGTGTTCCAATCGTATTCGTTCCGTTTCGTTCTCGTTTAGACGGTAAAACGTTTCACTGCTCTAAACAAGCCGCCGCCAGTCCAACTTGAAGCACGTGACCTTTGCGCGCAGAAAAACACGTTGCAGTGTACACGCTTATTGTTTTCGTGTGAACAGCAAAAACGTTCGAAAACAGAATAAAAACGTTTGTCAATCATTGTTGTGTAAACCAGGCCTACCGTACGGGAATAACATAGGAGAGGAAGGTGCACATATAAGACTTTCATCTTGTGCTTGTCTGATTCTCTGCACTGTGTGTGTGACCTGCGGTATATGTGCGGTCTCTGTGGTGCGGGTGGGTGTACGTGTGTGTATACGTGTGTGTGTTTGTGTGTTTGTGTGTGTGTGTGTGTGTGTGTGTGTGTGTGTGCGTGCGTGTGCGTGTGTGTGCATGGGGTGTGCGACCTCGGTGCCATGTGCTGCCCCGTTTTCCAGAAGCAAGCATAACGCCGGGCCCTATCAGAGAGACGCTGGACTACATAGCAAATCTCGGCTGAACCAATAATTGATCCTACTACGCTACGCCCAACATCTCCCTGTTAATGACTGTATCGTGCATTCACAAAAAAGACGAAACGGCTGTGTTGGCAAAATGAGTTATATCGTGCACAGCTATCTCTTTTCATCCTCTAACTCTACAATGATCTCTTCCTACAGTGTACGCATCGTACCGCTACCGATCTTAGTCTATGATATTATATCCCTCATTCCATCTTTGTGTATGGGTGATTGCGTGTGCATGTGCATGTGTGTGTGTGTGTGTGTGTGTGTGTGTGTGTGTGTGTGTGTGTGTGTGTGTGTGTGTGTGTGTGTGTGTGTGTGTGTGTGTGTGTGTGTGTGTGTGTGTGTGTGTGTGTGTGTGTGTGTGTGTGTGTGTGTGTGTGTGTGTGTGTGTGTGTGTGTGTGTGTGTGTGTGTGTGTGTGTGTGTGTGTGTGTGTGTGTGTGTGTGTGTGTGTGTGTGTGTGTGTGTGTGTGTGTGTGTGTGTGTGTGTGTGTGTGTGTGTGTGTGTGTGTGTGTGTGTGTGTGTGTGTGTGTGTGTGTGTGTGTGTGTGTGTGTGTGTGTGTGTGTGTGTGTGTGTGTGTGTGTGTGTGTGTGTGTGTGTGTGTGTGTGTGTGTGTGTGTGTGTGTGTGTGTGTGTGTGTGTGTGTGTGTGTGTGTGTGTGTGTGTGTGTGTGTGTGTGTGTGTGTGTGTGTGTGTGTGTGTGTGTGTGTGTGTGTGTGTGTGTGTGTGTGTGTGTGTGTGTGTGTGTGTGTGTGTGTGTGTGTGTGTGTGTGTGTGTGTGTGTGTGTGTGTGTGTGTGTGTGTGTGTGTGTGTGTGTGTGTGGGAGGGAGGGGGTGGGTAAGAGATAAATAATTGTTTGTGTGTACATGTGCATGTGTGTGTGTGGGAGGGGGATGGATGGGAGATAAATAATTGTGTGTGTGTGTGTGTGCACGTGTGTGTAAATGTGTATGCGTGCAAGCATGGGTGTGCCCATACGTCTACTTCAACAAAAGAAGGTACATGTGTGGGTGCATGTATGTGCATGTGTGTGTGCATGTGTGTGCATGTGTGGGTGTACATGTATGTGTGTGCATGTGTGTGTGTATGTGTGTGCATGTGTGGGTGTATGTGGGTGCATGTGTGGGTGTATGTGTGTGCATGTGTGTGTGTATGTGTGTGCATGTGTGGGTGTATGTGTGTGCATGTGTGGGTGTATGCTTGGGTGTATGTGTGTGCATGTGTGGGTGTATGGGTGTGCATGTGTGGGTGTATGCGTGTGCATGTGTGGGTGTATGTGTATGCATGTGTGAGTGTAGTTGTGTGCATGTGTGAATGTATGGGTGTGCATGTGTGAGTGTAAGTGTGTGCATGTGTGGGTGTATGTGTGTGCATGCGTGGGTGTATGGGTGTGCATGTGTGGGAGTATGGATGTGCTAGCTGGTCTCACTTTTAGGGGGTGGGGAGGGGAGGGGGGGTTGCAAGGCTGCAAGGGCGCATAATTATGTGTGGTATGGCTGCTGAATGTCAATGATGGTCATTATGTGCACGGTGAACCTAGGTCGAAGATTTTTGCTAGTGCACGTGCCCCCCCCCCCCCCCCCTGCTCTTGGTGATCTATGCGTGACCAGTTTTGGCAGTGTGCAACAAGTACAAGTGTGTGTGTGTGTGTGTGTGTGTGTGTGTGTGTGTGTGTGTGTGTGTGTGTGTGTGTGTGTGTGTGTGTGTGTGTGCATGTGTGTGTGTATGTGTGTGCATGTGTGGGTGTATGTGTGTGCATGTGTGGGTGTATGCTTGGGTGTATGTGTGTGCATGTGTGGGTGTATGGGTGTGCATGTGTGGGTGTATGCGTGTGCATGTGTGGGTGTATGTGTATGCATGTGTGAGTGTAGTTGTGTGCATGTGTGAATGTATGGGTGTGCATGTGTGAGTGTAAGTGTGTGCATGTGTGGGTGTATGTGTGTGCATGCGTGGGTGTATGGGTGTGCATGTGTGGGAGTATGGATGTGCTAGCTGGTCTCACTTTTAGGGGGTGGGGAGGGGAGGGGGGGTTGCAAGGCTGCAAGGGCGCATAATTATGTGTGGTATGGCTGCTGAATGTCAATGATGGTCATTATGTGCACGGTGAACCTAGGTCGAAGATTTTTGCTAGTGCACGTGCCCCCCCCCCCCCTGCTCTTGGTGATCTATGCGCCTAGCTCGTGTCCATGTGAGTTGGCGCGCATCTGTGCGTGTGTGTGTGTGTGTGTGTGTGTGTGTGTGTGTATGTGTGTGTGTGTGTGCGTGTGCGTGTGGGTGAATGTGCATGCATGTGTGCATGTGTGTTCCGGCTGGTTTCAAGAGTCAATAATCACCTTCCCATTGTTCTCCATTGTAAGGGAAGGCCTCTTTTACGGGCAAAGCAAAGCACAATCATCACCATGTATCAGTACAGTGAGTAGTTAAACCCAACATGAATGAAAAATGTGAAATGGAATAAAAACAATATTTGTTCCCCATTGTCCTTTTCGTGTTCTCCCATTTTCTCTTGCCGGTGTGGCAATGGTATTGAAGTAGAAAATTGTATAGTATAGTGACTACTGATATGTCAGAGCACAAAAATAGGTATCAGCTATGCCAAATTGGCTGCTTTCCGTCTTCATTTTGTTTCTTGAAAGCCAGTGTAGTATTTGTACTGTATTTAATTATTTTACTTGGGCATTCCCAACAGACCCTAAGGTCTTCTTACAGGTGTAGTTGTACCAATGCTCGGGGAATTCCTTCTCCGAACACACACAACCATAGTAGTAGTAGTAGTATTATTACAACCCTGCCCGGGTTATCCGGACCCCGGAGTTACGGGCACATCGGTCTACGGGACGCCCTTTGGGCGAGCCTCAGTGGAAATATTACTCCTCTTTTGTAATTTTTTTTGTGAAAATGGGACGTGACATGCCATATCTGTGGCATTTAACCATCGAAATGTATATGTTCAGTTCAGTTCAGTTTGTTTATTTACGGATTCTCCAGAGGTAAATGGATACCTATCATGGGAGTCTCACCAAACCAATAAAATAATGAAAATGAAATTATGTATGGAGTGCAAAAGACTGAAAATCTGAGATTTTTCGAGTCAAAGGAGAGGAAGAACATCAAGTCAAGTAGATAGAGAGCCAGGGGTGCTAATAGAACACTGGACGGGAGTGGAAAGGCAATAAAACAAAAACAAAAACTGCAGTGGCGGATTTAGACTATAATTATTGTTCAACACGTGAAACTAGGTATGCCGAAAACTGAGAAGCGTGATTCGGAGTTTTCGGACAATTCAAAGTTACTGACAGTCCCAGGTCCAGGACCACCCGGATAAACGAGGTATGAGTGTACTACAGTAGCTGAAGAACGTGGAGCCCGAGAACGTCCAGCCTGAAATACTAACAACGCCACAGCCTAGAGCTAAGAACGGCGATGTTGCTTTTCGGGCAGCTTGTGGGATACATAATTATAATCAAGTAGTACGCACTGTTTCTAAGAACGTGCAAAAAGAACGCAGCCAGATTGCTGAAAAAACAAGAACGTCCCAAGGTGTACGTGTGTGCATGTGTGGGTGTATGTGTGTGCATGTGTGGGTGTGTGTGGGTGTATGTGTGTGCATGTGTGGGTGTATGTGTGTGCATGTGTGGGTGTGGGTGTATGTGTGTGCATGCGTGGGTGTATGTGTGTGCATGTGTGGGTGTATGGAAACAACGTTCTTGGGCGCGCGACTCTACTGTATTATTAGAGGCGGAATCCTAAATTGGAGGGCTGGATAATCAGTTTCTGATCATACACGTCACTAAAACACGGAATGACAAAATTTCAATTCGATTCTATCCGATTGAGACAAGCTGCCGTGAAGCCTGGGTGGTCAGGTGATGCAACCCAGCTCTCCGTGTTGATACTCCCAGCGGTTTCACTCTCTCTGTAGCATTGGCAAAACATATTTTGGCCGATTTTCCAATATATTCCAACTTTGCAGCCGATTCTCGAACAATCAGCTGGTTTTGCAGCCGAATCTGATGTATTTTTGAGCTAAGCGAAAAGCAGAATAGGCGAAAAACGGGCCGATTTGGGGAAAGCATAGTCGTAATGGATGCAGATGATGATAGAACTGGCAGGGAAAGTAATAATTATGGAATGCTTAGTGTAATAGGTAGCCGAGTGGTAGGCGCGGTGCAATTAACAAGAATTACTTTTATTCTACTTTCAGGTACACACCTGAGATATAATCGTTATTGCAAGAAGAAGCGGCAAAATAAATAACTTTCTCTCCGGTGCTCACCTAGAGGCTGAATCCTTATTCTTCGAGTTAGCTTTCATTGCTATCCAATCTAATCTAATCTTCTCTTCATCAAAACAGAAATGCGCAGCCGCTTTTATGCAGCAGCTGCCGTACGCTTACATACGGAGATACACTAAATATACATCAGGCAAAGCTCCGTATTAGTTCCGTACTGCTTCCGTATTGGTCGGGCAGGGATACTACACCCTCCCTTCCTACAGATAATCACGCCCTCGTGATTTTCCAAAAATTAGTGAGGAGTTACGAACACAGCGTCAACCGGAAGATGGCAAATTATATCGGAAATGATAACGTTTAGAGTAGACAGAAGAAATGAACTAATAACAAATAATAAAGTAGAAGCACACCAGGTTCACACGGTCTCACGGGGTCAAAAGGGGAAAGAACTGTCCTCCAAATAGGACCTGAAGCCACAGCACTCTTGCTGCACAACGCTGGCACAACCCGCCAGGAACATCGCAGTTCAAAAACCGAACTGAATACACTATAACTATAAGGGGCGTTGTCACACACATTGTCCCACGTTAGCTGGGTAAGCCGTGGCTCACCATGATCAGACGCCTACCAAACTAAACTGGATTCACACACTCGCATAAAGGAAGACTGAAGAGAACAGGGAGACTGAAGGAAGACAGGAAAGAAAATGCCATACCTGGAATCAGCGTTAGTAACCACGGCGGCGGCTGGAGCTACGGCGGAGAGCAAGCCAGGTTTTATCTTCATCTTTGTTGAGCCGGTCACTCAGAGCGGCTAGCTCGGCGTCAGACAAATGACCTCCCTCCTCGTCTTGAATCATGGTCTTCACATTGTCGATAGCATCGCTTTGCGCGACGTAAAGAGTGATGGTCTAGCCAGGAACAGTGTTGACGAAAATCTGCATCCCACCACGGAGACGAAGTACCAAGTGAATAGTGGACTCCTAGATTCTGCTTCCGTATTGGTCGGGCAGGGATACTACATTAGTATGCTGAATAAGTACACAGATACCATGAATAGATGTCTGTGATTGATTGAGGAGCACTGCCTCAGGTTGGCATATCTAGTTCTTTTAACTGTATTACAGCGGAAGTTTCACACCGAAAATTGGTCGATCGGCTTGAAATTTGGATTATTCCTACGGAAGTGTATGGAAAACAGCTCCAAACACCCCGTGAAACCCATGTCATCAATTTTCATGCAGTAGGTTGTTTAGCGAAATCCG
>NC_088645.1:34383619-34416119 GCF_964019385.1 Sycon ciliatum
TTAGCCAGGCACCAAATCCTATAGTTATTTTATAGGATTTGCTGGTGACAGTTAAGAGATACGAGATTAGAGGTGGATTATCAATATTTTCCTACAGGCGTGATGTCTCCTCAAGACCACAGTCAGAATCCTTGGAAGAGTGTAGAAGACGCGATCTCTCACGACTTTGGGATTGTACATTGCGAACAAACATCTCTTCTGTGAAAAACCCACCAACGAATACATGTGCGCTGGTACATGGTGCAGTTTGGCGGGTATGCAAAGCACGTGGGACGCTAGTAGGTACGTGACATTGTACCTATTTGTTTACCACAGGAAACAATTTACCAGTATCTCACACTCCTGGACTATCCCTATATACAGCTGGCAATATGAAAATTTAATCTTAGTACTCAAGTACGAACTTAGACAAAGTCAATGATGATGACGTTTTCCCCAATGACACCAATTTTATGACGCTCCATGTTACTCTACGTTACTGAAGTACTTACTTTGGTCATTGGTTTGTAGAGCCCCATTCTCTAGGAGATATCTACATCTGCTCTGTTTCAATGTCCAGCATAAGCGAACGTGTGGATCAAGCATAACTGCTTGGTTGACGCTGCCGCGGAAATGCGTATAATAATAAGAACAACATCAATAAGAAAATGGCTGAAAAGCGCTCGAAATATTATGATTTGAAGCGGGAGATTTCGAGGATTTGGTCCCTCGCCCAGGTTGACGTGGTCCCTGTGGTTGTCGGTGCCCTGGGAGGCTTTGGTGAGGGAGACTCCTCAATGCCTTCGGACTGTGAAGGGAGGAGACCTGGCTATTGTGCAACAGGAGGCTATACAAGGTTCGATTAAAATACTAAGAACTATCCTTAACATGTAGATGCACCTCTGCTGCGTTTGCATGTTCAATAGCTAAGAGACTTGAATAACGACTGATAAAGACTGATATTTCCTTTGTTACTCCCTTCATTGGTTGATGTATTTTGCCTGTCGCTGCAAATTCTTTATTATTGTTTTGATGTTGGAGTTCGGATTGAGTTTCTTTCCTTTCTTCCTCTTCCTTCAACTGTTTCTTGTCCCTTTGTTTTTTAAAGGTTTTATTTATTTATTTATTTTTGTTTGTTTTTTCACTTTCTTTTTGCTGTCCCACCCATGGAAATATTTCCCGGTGGGTCTGGCTTATCGCCTTCGAAAGAAGTGAATAAAGGAGAGATAATAATACGAACTTTGAAGATGTTGCGACTTCGGCGGCCGGTGATTCGTGAGGAAAGTGTCTGCTCCGAACGTCGGAGCTCGCGCTTCCTGCCGACTGACTTTACACTGGAATGCCTCACGACTGCGTCTGGAGCACACGAGAAGCCCGTTGAACATTCCACCAGGCAAACCTGCAAGAAAGCACCCCCCCCCCCCTCACTCAGTGCTAGGCACCGGCGGATTCTGCTCGAAAAGGTGGCAGATTCTGCTCCAAAAGCAGTGAAATTGGCAGAACCGTACAAACCTTATGGCGGGCAATTCCACGAATTCTGCTCCATTTTTTATCCACATACCAAACATGCATGAAAATTACCAGAAAAAGTACCGAATTTTGCCAATTTTTCTGCCGGCAGAATCCGCCGGACCCTATTAATTAAGGGCACAGTGTTTCGGGGAATTCAGCCCTCATTAGTTGAGCTGGAGTAGGCTAATGGCATTTCTGATCCGAGAGCCAAAAGATCACCAGGGTTACGTACAGTGACGCTCCGTATCCAGCGCGACAAACACATCGCGAGGATGCGAGGACTAGGCGGTGGCGTGAGTCAGTGTCAAAACGCTTACGAACAGTTCTTTCCGTTTCACCAACATACTGTTCCTTACTAGGCCTCGATCAAATATGCTTGCGCATATTTCCGCGTATTTTGTGACACAGCTCATATTATAGCATATAAGTCGACAAAGGGAATATTGGAATGAAGCCAGCATATAATTCAAATATTCTGCAGAAAATGAGGACAAAACATTCATATTATGGACAAAATGCGTTCAGAAATGTCTTTTATGGATGAGTTTGGAATGGTTGAGGCGTTTGCTACATTTCCACATGGATGAACACTATCGCTACGGTTGCTGGGGACACACCGCAGCCATCCTATTCCGCATGTCTTTTGATTTGCACCATAAGCATGATAGCCTTGAAGCCAATGAATATTCCAAGGTTGTAATTTTACTGAAATGACCTACACTTTCTGCTTATCTCGAGCATATTTTTGTGGCATATATTGGCATATCTTTTTGCATATCTTGCTAAGCCTTTGGCATAGTCATTATGGACGTTTTCCCTGATATGCGACTAGCATAAAATGCTCTTTTTTTAGCATATTTGGTCGAGGCCTATTGGCCTATACACAGTGTTTCGGGGAAAACCGATGGGGTGGATGTATGTATGTATGTATGTATAATTTTATTTGAATTCGCAAGTACACACGGGCTACAAGCCCAATTACATGGAAGCGAATGTGATAATGAGGTGAATTAAGAAAAAGGGTGGAGGAAGGAGGAAGACGGTAGCAAAGCAACAGGGAGGACAAATCAGGAGCAAAATTAACAATTGCACAAACATGAGAGTACCTGAGACCGAGGGTACCTGTGGAACGATAAAATGCTAAAGCAAACAGAAGAAAGGAAATCACAAGCCAATACGCGCTAAAAAGGATTCCCCGAAACACTGTGTATTGAGCAGGCACTGAGGCAGTGGTGATTTCTTGCAGGTATGCCGAGTGGAAGGTTCGATGGACTTCTCGTGTGCTCTGGATGGCAGTCATGAGTCAGTCAAGTGAGGATTCAAGTCGGCAGGAATAACGTGAAGCAACTTGGAAGAATGTGTATGAATGCGAAGTGTATGGGGGAATGCATGTAGGGCGATAGTGCGGGTTCGAATCCCAGGATATGCCTGAAAAAATAGGAGAATTGAAAAATTTATAACATCCCTATGATTTTTTTGTCGTCAGATACGGGATAGCGCCAGGCGTGACACAAACAAACACACAAACACACAAATACCAAATTAAAGCTGTGTGGACTCTGGCTAGCGCCAGATAGGCCTTGGCGGATAATGCTCGAAAAGGTGGCAGATTCTGCTTTTTTTTGCACCGAAATTGGCAGAACCATACAAACCTTATGGCGGGCAATTCCTCCAATTCTGCTCCATTTCTTTATCCACATACCAAACATGCATGAAACTTACCAGAAAAAGTACCGAATTCTGCCAATTTTTCTGCCGGCATTATCCGCCAAGCCCTAGCGCCAGACGTTACTGAAGTAACGTCTTCTGCATAGCTACGGGAATAAAGATTATTATTATAGTGCCATTATAGTGCCGGCAGAAAAATGGCAGAATTAGGTACTTGTTGTGGTATGTTTCATGCATGTTTCGTGCCGGGATAAAGAAGATGAGCAGAATTCAAGGAAGTGCCTGCCATTAGGTTTGTGTGGTTCTTCCAATTTCACTGTTTTTCGAGCAGGATCTGCCAATATTTCGAACAAGTTACAATATCGTCCATTGGCTACCGACTGGACCGACTACGCCGATTGACAGAATCCAATGTGAACTTCCTCTCTGCGTGCTTGTGCACCTATGCACTCTTTTCGTTACCTCTGTTGACGCTACAAAATCGCTTATCATATCTCCAGTACTAAAGTCATAGTGAATTGGTTTTCGCTTCTACCCCCAGCCACACGTTAAATGCGCCCACCCCTCATCAGTTGAGTTTGAATAGACTGGGGAAGATTGTGTCTGAAGAGCACCACTTATTATAGTGCTCTCCATGCACAAACTTCACCAGGGATACAAACTTCCAGAGACGCTCCGTTTCCAGCGCCACAAAGACCTCGTGAACACCAGATAGCAGCGCGAGTCAGTGTCGCTCATGGAGGTGCTGAACAAACAATGAGGACCGTTGGCAATTCACAACGCTGTTGCCTCCAAACCATCTAATTCGCAAGCCCGCGCCGGAGGCAACAATGTGAAGGGGAGATTGGTGCCACTTCGGCGATACTTGGGGGATTGAACTTTTTCTGAAAACCTAAGACATGTGCAAATGCGACTCACATACATGTACTGTCATGTATAGTCATGGTTACAGCCTTTCGCCTCTGTTGTGTGTACATGTAGGGTACCCTGTAAGAAGGCCCCAGGCCTGTGAGGATTGCCATGTTCGAAATATTATAATGATAATAGTCGCCTTCTTTCCTTTGCATAATTGTGTGGATTCTCCATGATCCACATGCACAGGCTTCAGCCTAAATCAAGGGAGCCTCCGTCGACAGCTTATAAAGAAGAAGGAGCCGTAAAGTCGGGGCCAAAGAAATCCTACCAACGAGGCAAAAACAGCTCCGTATTTCCGTTTTTGCCCGGTCCATAAAGTACAGTATGAGCCAGAGCAGAAAGGGTCTTTTGAAGTCTCCCTGGTAGAGCTTTAGCCTTTTGTCTTCATACTCATGGTACTCATCAGTACAATCATATCTAATTATTTCGGCAACTCGGCGTATCCATGTGCTTCTTTCGTCTTGAGGGTTCAACAATGGGAAGTAACCATGTAGGGGCGTGAGCTCGCCTCTCGGAATCTGGAGTACAGCTCGCTCGACGCGACCGAAAAAGGAGTGAAGAGGCGCCACATCTAGATCTTGTATTCTTGATCTGGTGCGCAGGCGTAATGGGAATTTTTGTAGTCAGTATAGTATAGGATAGTATTTATTCATATCTCTCTAGGGCAGTCCCCACAGACCTATGGTCTCCTTACGGGGCACCCTAGCCAATCTGGGATTGCGATACGAAATTGATTTGGTGAAGCAAGGCGGACCGATGCCGGAACTGAGTTCCAGCGGTACGGTCAGCGGCTAAATAAGAAAGAGAGGAATAACCAAATCGAGAGGAGGCTCGTGGTGCGACTGCGTCTTGTCTTTCGTCTTGATTCTACGCATCAGTACATGGACAGTTTTTGGATGCCATTGTACGCATTTATAGTGCTACTTGAGCAGGGGACGTGTTTTGGGATCCCTAGACTACCTCCAAAAACGGCCACCGGCCACTAAATGGGCGCAGAAAGGAGCATCGCGCGAAAGAGGATGCGCTGCAGGCTGCAAGTAGCTCAGCACATCGTACATCTGCAACTTCTAGGCATCCCAAACTGGTGCGCGGCGCACGGTGTCTTCAGAGCAGACAGACAGTACGCAGTAGTTAGGAGGCACTGGTCGGTACAAACACCCAAAGAGAGAAACCCTTTTGGGAGCCGGATCATCCTTTTGAGAGCCGCACGTAGAAAAAAAACGCGCGTAGAATGCGGGGCTTAAAGAGACCCCTTCGATGCATAAAAGGACAGAGAAAGGTGCTAGTCGTACAACTGCAGTCAGTTGGCAATAAAAGAACATCGAGAGTGGCGCACGGCTTCAGTTAGACCACTTTCCGTTCATTGTCCAGTTTCGCATTTCTCTCCTCTCTCCCAAACAAGAATAATCATCAAGAATGGCATCGTGTGGATCCCGAGTAAGGGCACCACCGGCATTGACACTGGTGCTGCTCCTAGGCCTAGCTGTGGTTCTTCCGTCATGCCACACTGCCAGTATCGACATGCGTAAGTACAGTACAAGATTGTCGTAGGCATGCCATCCTGCTACGCTAGGGTAGGACTCTGCCTCTCGCGAGACTAGCCTGCATGCGTGACTTGCCACCTGCACTGCTGATGGCGACTGAGCTGAATCATTGCTTTATCTGTCTCGCGACCGTTAGTTTTCCTGATCCATTCACTCCAAATACGGTCACTTAGAACTTAAGTAGCGGTTAAACGACCGAGTTGCTATGTAAGTAAGACTCAATAAAGTTGAGTAGATAGAAGGAAAGCCATTAGAGACGTGAGTCCTTTTCGCTTTTGCACACAGCACAGTACAAGAACGGTCGGTGAAAAAATTCGTTCGACAGGGGGCTCTTTGAATGTTGACACATAAGGTGTGTTTTCGTCAGTTGTGCAAGGGTGGACGAACATGCATTTGTATGCACATGTACAGTTGTTAATGTCTGTCTATGCAGTGTTTGTCAATGAAATGTGTATACATGTCGTGCCTGTCTATGCAGTGTTTGTCCGTGTAATGTCTATTTAGGTAATGTCTGTCTATATTAAACTGAAGAATACGCTAATAGGGACAACCAAACTAGAAATCAGATTTTTCTGCAAATGAAACAACCAAACTCCCTACCTGTGAAGATCTGGGTACGAGGTGCTAGGAGGAAAACATAGGATATGTTTCTTCCAGTGCTGCAATCACTCCTGTGACTTTGTCCCTCAGTGGCACAGGGTACTACAATTGTCTCTTTCTAATCTCGCACCTTGAGTAACGGCATTTTCTGCTGGATAAACAAGGGTGCTGGATTATCAAATGACCCTGCCTGGCCCACCTATTAGCATTCATGTTTGCGTTATACGCAGGAATTTTCTGTGTCAATCCAGGCACTTTGCGGAATGCATGTCTAACTAATGCAGTGCGTAACTGTTTGTAGCATGTGAAGACTTTGCCCTGATAAGTTAGTTCATACACATCTTGCACTGATCAAGCTGGCATATCTATGCACCGCTGCAGGCTGCGATGTGTTACTGTTGGGGTTATATAATCGAGTTACAGTTTTTTTGGAGTGTAAGCTACACACCCATTCCTTGCCAAGAAATGCAGACGTCATAACTATTAATTTTATCATCGTTAATTTGATCATCGCAGTGTAAGCCGCATCCTACCTTTTTGGGTGAATTTTGAGTGTTCGAAGTTTGTACTACGAAAAGCATCGTATGTACAGGTTGAGCGATCTGTTGCAAAAATCGCTTAGTGGATCCAGAAATGAAAGTACCGGATTAAAGCGTATAAAATGAAATTAAAAATCTGCATTGTCAGAAAGTGTGCTGGTTTGCAAGGGTTCCGGATTAACAAGTGCTCAATTAGAGAGGGGCGCATGATCAGATTCCATTGAGCAGCAATGTATGCACCCTGTTGATGCTCAGAAGCATGCATATTTTGCATTACAAGTCATGTCTCCGTGTCTCCGTGTTCGCTTTGCTTTTTTTTGCCACGTGCAGGCACCTTCAGGTGCGGTGCTTCCACGTATCTCAGTGGTGACCATGGCGTCACACTGGACAGCGCACGCCAGAGCTGCCTGAACGCCAACTCTACTCTGCTCAACCATCTCTTTCTGGCTACTCTGAGCGCTGAGGAGCGCGGCTGTGTGCTCAACAGGGCTAATCCTATTTGGAACGTCGACGCCAACGACAGGCAGTATGCGTTTGATGCGGCCCTGGGCGTTCAAGACTTCACTATTCCCCAGAATGATGAACAAGTATTTGGTTTTGTTTGTCTTCCAAGTGAGTATTGGATATCAATAAAGGTGTTATGTGTTGTGTGTTATGCAGTGACAATTCACAATATGGATCTCAATAAACAATCGGGGGGGGGGGGGGGAATAAGAGTGAAGTGAGCGCTCATGTGCAAGTTCAGAACCATCGGTTTCCTCTTGCGTGAATAGACTAGGCGGCAGGGTGTGGATGAGTGCAGATAATCGAACACTCGCGACAGAGAACCATAGTGTCTACAACAGCATCCTGGAGTGAACGTGTACATGTAATTATTGTTTCTGTTTCTGATTTACCCACACATGCATTAACCCCATGGCTGATCTCACTCATGAGCTACATTCGAATTGTTTCTTGGTATCATCATTATCGACTGAGAACCGTGGTGGTCACGAAGTGACACAAAAGCGAGACAATTAATCGGGGTAGCACACTGACGTAATTGCATTGACATTGTTTACATTGGCAAAATGGGTGGCACATGCTGGCTTGTATTTGTAACCACATACAGATTGTGCTTTGTGCTGTTCTCTGTGATGATATTCCCCATCAGTGTTTTCTTCTTTTCAAGTTTATGTGGATAGGAGCATGTACGTTGTTCTCCAGTCAAGAGTCCTTTTCATTTATTTTCTTTTTCTTCCATTTCTAAGAAGCTTAGTCCACGTCATTGGAAGGCTCCGTTCTACGTGAAACATGGACAAAATAATGTAGAGAATAGGTGTTTGGGTTAGAGTCCATGGCTTCGCATGTTTTGAGTCCAGGTATCAGGTTCTCGACGGCGTGGCACACGCAAGAAAATACGCTGAGATCGTGTGCATGTCATCCATGTTACAGAGAAAGTTGCCTAACTTGGAACGGGGAATTCCCAGTGCACACTCCATGTGATAATCTGTGTGTGGACATAGAGCAGAAATGGTTTATTATACGGTGCAGGGAATGATTCAAGGGATTCTTCGGGTCGTGTTTGCGTAACATGTATACTGGAGCCTTGGTCTCTTCAGCTGCTGTGGAAGAGCGTTAGGAAATAAAATCTTCCCATTTATGTCCAAGGATTGTCCTAAGTTCCGGTAGTTCTGCTGAGACGTGAACGTTTTCATGAAACTGATGGTCGAGTTCTTGCTGCTGCTGCTGCTGAGTGCAGAATCGCTATTTTCCAATTTTGTACGCTTGGGGTTTTTTGTATGTAAACTCTTCACACTTGCACTTCCCCATGGTGCCAAATCCCGGCAATCGTGTGTTCTGCTCTGCTGTGATGCCTGTGTATTACTAGCCAACTACAAGTCGCTGATGGCCAGCTCTGCTCCAGCTGTGGACACCAGGAGCGAAGTGCTCCGATGCAGAGGCTTGCCAGAGGTCTACAGCTGTAACGACCAGGTCAACATTCCAGACCGTGAGCCATTTAACCTTTGTCTGCCGCGATGCTCAAACCAAGCACCATTTCCACCCAGTAAGTTTACAGGATGTTCTTAGACCAGTGTGCTATGGATGCTTGTACCGTGGCAATTCCGTACTGAATGTGTGCACTTTTAAAGCCGTGATGGCATATTTGATTAACAATAATTGTCACCTCCATCATAAGCCTGGGGCTACTCTAGTTTTGCTCTGAAAATGAGACTAATGTGAGAATAGAGGTTTATTTTTATATAATTTTTTTTACAATGATCACAGCTCAAAGGCAAAGACAAAAAATTGCATAGTCGGAGGACAGTGATGGTGAGGCTTTTTGCCCTCAGCCGAGCCGACCTGAGGTCGCGACGTCATGGGGACATACCAAAAAGGAAAAAAGGAGAAAAATGAAAGGAGTGACAGGTACATGATACGAAATGAATGGAAGAGATTGGTGGCCATGACTTGCTGTTTGATTGACCTTGGTGTATCTCCTCAACAGCACACAATTTCACCGCAGGAGAATACCGTGTAACTATCACCGAACTCAGTGTCACTTCTCCAGTGGCTAGATCCCAGTGCAAGCTCCAGGGTTTGAAACTGATGCGATACAAGGATTTACCAAGTCTTATCGGTCACCCACAATTCGCTGTGAGTATTTTGTGTGTGTGTGTGTGTGTGTGTGTGTGTGTGTTTGTGTGTGTGTGTGTGTGTGTGTGTGTGTGTGCATGTGTGTGTGTGTGTGTTTATGTGTGTGTGTGTGTGTGTGTGTGTGTGTGTGTGTGTGTGTGTGTGTGTGTGTGTGTGTGTGTGGCTCGCCAACATTGACTCTCTTACCCTTACTCTGGGTCGCTGTCACGGGGAAAATGACGTGGCCCTATGGGGCAGTCATGCTATCTATAGTAGTGGTTGTAGTAGTCACTTAAGTAATAGTGTGTTTGTGTGTGTGTGTGTGTGTTTGTGGGTGGGTGTGCATGCACGCGTATGCGTGTGTGTGTGTGTGTGCTTGTGTGTGTAAGTGCACCTGTGTGTGTGTATGTGTGTGCATGTGTGTGTGTGTGTGTGTGTGTGTGTGTATGTGTGTGTATGTGTGTGTATGTGTGTTTATGTGTATTTGTGTGCGTTTGTGTGTATTTGTGCGCATTTGTGTGTGTTTGCGTGTGTTTGTGTGTGTCTGTGTGTGCTTGTGTGTGTTTTTGTCTGAGTGTGTTAGTTGAAATGTTATTGAACTCTTCAGATTGAACTCGGTGCTGGTTGGGCAGTTTTCTGGGTTTTTTTTCTTCATTTTACGATGCTATACATGTATGGCAAGACTAAGACGGGGGGGGGGGGGGGGGGAGGTGGGGGGGGGGGGGGGGTGGTGTTATCCACTCTCGCTCCTGTTCATGCTCCATCCTTAACCCTATGTCTTGTTCTTTGTGTTCTTCTCTTTTCACCCATGTGTCCAGGTAAAGCTCAATTTCGGTGGCATGAGTGATATCTGGATGCTGAACAAGGGCAGGAAAATCGCCAAGTATGCTCTCAGGAACCCTCAGCTACACTTACCTGTAAACGTACTGCGCCACTCGACCGTGAGTGCAAGCGGCTTTGTCTGTATCAAAGGTGAGTTTCGATGACTAAAGTAAATCATTGGCTGCCGTTCAGCATGGAATGCAATTGCAATGATTCCCGAGATCACAAAGGCAGCTGGCCTTCGAAAATGTAGATGGGTGCGAGGTGGATGTCCCTGCGCAGAGTCGTACGTGGTCAGATGTGCAGGGTGCCTGTTCAGAAGGACCACCAGAATGTGAATAGCATGCAGCCAGGGCAGCAATGTTTGGGGCAAGAAAGGCAGACAATAGGCCTGTTTCATAATTAACCTCATTATCACATTCGCTTCCATGTAATTGGGCTTGTAGCCCGCGAGTACATGCGAATTCAAATGAAAATATACATACGTACATACATAGGTGGCTAAGTTGGCCTTTTTTGGTAGATGGCACACATGCTGGTTGTGCAAGACTTCACAGCCTGCAGCACTCTTCATTATTGACTTGGCTTGTACCCCCTGATGTCCTTGTCTGGCAGATATCAGTCCTGATCGATGCCTTGGAGAGCAGCTGTGTCCCGAGAACCACAAATGCGTCTCAACTTCAAAGGGCTACGAGTGCAGAGGTAGGATGTGAGACTTGTTGTCACTTGCGCTGTGTACAGTCAAATTCGTGAATAATAACTTTGGACCTACCAGCAACTTGGGGACGGCAATACGATCTTCACACCTACTGACCATTTGGCTTGCGTAGTTTCAACCTCATGGACAACTCGCAAATAATTCTCCACACTTTTCTCACACAGTGTTGAGGGTTATTATTACCAGAACTAGCTCTATGCCGCGCCATAATGCATTCATTTGACCCTGAATACTGTACGTAACCCACCCCGGGCAGTATGAAGTACAGGCATACATGTACATGTATCCTCCTCCGCTCTTTGCTGTCAGTGGTTTAGTCTGTTTCCACCAGGGGCACGGCTTGATTGGGCTCCATTGGGCATGGGTATACTTGCTAGCTTGTTAAGGTCAGGCTTAATCTACTCTCTTACTCTTCCAAGTATACATAGTCTGCGACCGAACATTTACATGTTGTGTGACAGAGACACCCCTTTTCTTTTCACACTTCCTTCACCCCTCGCCCTTCACTTCCTTGCCACCTCTCACTATTACTTGTAAACAGTTATACTCGATCTGCGCACAGCATGCTGTTTCGTTCTTTGTGAACTCCTCAGCGCAGTACAGAGAAAATGAGGCCGAACCTGATAGCAGTGAAACTAAAAAATTTCCAAAGCCAGATTTAAATCAGGCCCGAACTTACCTTGCCAGAGTGCTCAAACTGACAAGTCAGTGAGCTCTGCGTAATGCAAACAGCAAAGGCAGCAAAATATATATAATAATTATACTCAATCTGCGGACAGAACTGTTTCGTCCTTTGTGGACTCGTCAGCGCAGCACGGAGGAAATGAATTATATTATTTTCACTAGTTTGAGGCAAATTATATTAATTGTATAAATGTAGAAAGGAATGAAGTTGGTTTCTCCAACGAGGAGCACATGCTTCTTGCCGAACTTGACACTTGACTGACTCACGACTGCCATCCGGAGCACACGAGGAGCACGTCGCACCTTCCGCTTGGCAAACCTGAAAGAAAGCACCACTCCCTGCAACTTCTAAGTTCGTAGAAAGGAAGCGGACATAATGGATATGAGTTAAGAGTAACTCTCCATCACTGTAACCAGATACTATATACTATAACCTTGAACCTTCCGAGTTGGAAGGCTATCTGTTTGCGCTACGGAGATGTGTTGAAGCTAGGTGTCAGAACGTCAAATGTATCAGTACTTTGTCAGCTTCGTGTCTAGTTGTTGCACTTTCTGACTGTATATAGTATCTGGTTACAGTGATGGAGAGTTACTCTTAACTCGTATCCATATGTCCTCTTCCTTTCTACATTTATTATTGGCTCAACATCCGAGTTATAATTATATAAATAATTCATTTTTTGTTTGAGACTCGGGTGGAGACCAAAATTTGCGCATCACTAGGTACGCCACCACCCTCAAGGATCAATCCGCAGATGCAGCTCCTAAACCGGTGCGAGTTGCGTAGATCAGGCCCACCACCAAAATGGTCAAACACCAAAATCCCTTTCGCGGGATCTATGCTCAGATCTCAGACCTGCCCATCGCGGAAGCGATGATAGTGAACAGCTACGTTAGACATAGCAACTTGTGCTGGGATTACACCATTCAACAGCTTGCAAGGCTGATGAATTGACCGCCACTATTTGTAGCCTGGTGTCCACCACACAGCTGGTAGTGACTTTTTCTGGCCAGTGAATCCCTTTTTTTCATTTTCCATTTTTTTCACACACACACACATGCACGCACGCTCGCGCGCGCACGCATGCACGCATCGACACACACACACACACACACACACACACACACACACACACACACACAAATGCACGCGCGCATGCACCGACACACACACACACACACACACACACTTAGTTGTACTTGTACTTGTTGCTCACTGCCAAAACGGGTCACGTGGGTCTCCCCAGCACAAGAGAGATAGACTCAAAACGAATCTTGGAAAGATGACTCGGCTATTGAACCGCTCAACGACCGACACTGTTGTCCTCTCCTCATTTCCTTGTTTTTCAGGCATCAATCGTTGCGTGGCGGTAGAAGAGACTTGCAATTTCATATATCCAGTCTGTGTCAACTCGGATATTGGCTTTAAGTGTGAACGTAAGTTATGAAACTTGTTGTGAGTATTAGGGTTGGCAATATGGTAGGTCAGGACTATGCTGAAGAAAAGTCCAGATGCCCGCACCGTTTTCAGCCCAATTTTGCTCAAATTCTTAGGGCTTGAAGAATCATGAGGGCACACACTTAATTCAAACATATTGTTAGTGTTCCCTGCATCCTACTCTATGTATACCCTCGTTTCCATGTCGGGACCCTTTGAAACTTTTTCAAACCCCTATACTGTGAAAAGCGGAAATTCGCAGCAGCCTGTGTAGTGTCACAGGAGGTGTGAGTTTTGTAAATGTTGAACTGTCTCTGCTTGGATGAAAACTGCACCATAGCTCAGTGGTAAGAGCATCGCTGGCCTCAAACGAAGGTCCCCGGTTTGGGTCCTGGTGGTTACAGTAAATTATTTTACAGACTTTCCCTTTCCAACTCGTTCAACAAATGAAAATTGCCATTAAAGATTTTTAAAACTAGCAGTATCAGCCAGCATGTGAAGGCTGCTGCGCGTGGACATACAACGTTTTTCCGAATCCCTGTACGATATGCGACTAAAATGCTTTGAAACCTCATTCATCAGTAAAAGTAACATACCCAGAGAAGATAAGGGATATACTTATATTTTCAAGCTCTTTTTTATGTCTGCATGGCACTAGTTTGAACCTGACTGGAGCAATCAGAAAGAACGCGTTGTTGAATTTCGGATATACTCGTAAGATCAACGTTATGCATGCAGCCTTCATTCTATTCAAAGCGTTTTATCTCCTCGCGCAGCAGCCTACACATGCGGGCTGATACTGCAAGTAATCAAAGTTGGGTTGAAACGGGTAGGAGTTTGGTCGGGTAACGAGTTCAGGTATTGCTATCGGGAATTTGACATATTAGTAGTGGGTACAGAGAGTGGGCGCTTGCGCTGCAAAGACAGTGTACAGTGGACATGCAGCCATGTTTCTTATACAGTTGAAAATGCAGTACTTCAACTACTACCCGAATACCCACTCGAATTACGGCTAGCATGAGCACTCTACTACCCGATGACACCCCTAATCAAATTCTACATCAATGACATGAGGGGCATGTGACATGCTGTTGGCTGATTCTTTGCACTGCGTGTTTCATGTGTGCGTGTGTGGCATGTGTGTGTGTGTATACGTGTGTGTGGCCGTATGTGTGTGCGTACACTCGTGTGCCTCCATTTTCTAGGTGAGCCTGCGCCTGCTGTTGTTCCCGGTTACCATGCTAATTTTCAATTCCCCCTCGCTGCACCCTAAGCATCCCTAAAATGTGTTGTACAAGGAGGAAAACTTCATTCTGCCAGCGGAGAGGGATGGACACAATAACGTGGAGTACTATAAGTCGCCTGATGATTGCATATAGCAAAAACCAAATCTGTAGACCTCCGTTGTGTCTTTTGTGTGTGAATTATTTTGTGTGTGAATTATTTTCTGTAGATTATCTTGTTTTTGTCCTCTAACTATGCTACGCTCTCTGTAGATTTGCACTTCCTACTGTGCACAGAATGTACTTTCTGTTCTCATTCTCTCGTGAATGGCTATGAATAAAGACGGCCATTGAACTCGGAGTAGCACTGTGTGTGTGTGTGTGTGTGTTTGTGTGTGTGTGTGTGTGTGTGTGTGTGTGTGTGTGTGTGTGTGTGTGTGTGTGTGTGTGTGTGTGTGTGTGTGTGTGTGTCGTCAGTCCTTTTTCTGCACCTTGTCCTCACCCACTTACTGAGGTGTGGTGAGCCCATAAGTGGGATCATTTTCAAGTCCACCCAGAGGTTTGGGGATTTCAGGGGGTGTCGGCCGTTGGGCGGTTCAATAGTCAATTGAGTCATCTTTCCAAGATTCCTTTTGAGTCTCTCTTCCCTCTCCCGGGGAGACCCAAGACCAGTTTTGGCAGTGTGCAACAAGTACAAGTGTGTGTGTGTGTGTGTGTGTGTGTGTGTGTGTGTGTGTGTGTGTGTGTGTGTGTGTGTGTGTGTGTGTGTGTGTGGGTGTGTGTGGGTGGGTGTGTGGGTGTGTGTGTGTGCATGTGTGTGCGTGAGTGCGCGTGAGTGCGTGTGTGTGTGTGTGTGTGTGTGTGTGTGTGTGGGTGTGTGTGCATGAGTGGGTGTGGTTGATGGTGTAACGTTAGTGTTGGACCTGCCACCTCTGCTGGCTTGAGGGTGCATACGCATACCAGTTTAGAGTATGGGGGAGTGCTTAAGTGGCCAAGTTCAGTGCTGGCAACTGAAATCCGACCCCCCCCCCCCCTAGCGTCTCGTACGAATCGCTAACGCGGCTAGCGCACCTCTAGGGGGGGGGGGGTCGGATTTCAGTTGCCAGCACTGTACTGTACTTGAACTACTTGTTCCTGCACAACCTGTAGTTTTACGTGTTATGAAACTTCGGTGTCGGGAACCTGCCAGGTTTAATGTGGTGTGATGTAGAATTAGGTGACCAGCCTACCCTTCATACATGTTTACAGTGCACACTCTAGCGACTTATAGGTGTATGTGCCTGGTTTCTCCACGGAAATTAGCGAAATTAAAGTTACACCGAAATAAACGTCTTACTGTACACCCGGAAAATCTAACGAGTCACAAAGTCTAGCGTTTTAATGACCAATAATTATTATTTTGTCATTCGAACAAAACGTTGTAGCGCTAGATGTCTGTGTAAAGATGCGCATACAGATGGGTGGCCACGTAGCCATCGTTAAACTTGCTGCACGTAATCATGCCACAATTACAAAAACCTTTTTAAAACTTTTTGTTCGTTAAACTTTCCGGTTTTACAGTATACAGTGTTGCAGAAGGTCACGTGATAACCTACAAAGCAGAAGGTCACGTGATAACCCACAAAACAGAAGGTCACGTGCTAACCCACAAAAGATGCACGTCGCACGAGGCGCTGGTCTAATTGTAGTATTCGATCAATAGATCGTGATTCACATTCTACGCAAAGCTGACGGTACGGGGCCTGTCGCCGCTGTCGGGACGGCTGGGGTAAGTGCTGGGCGAGCTTAAATATCCTGTTACGATACGACAAGCAGCAGTCATTGCGAGGTTCAACGTCAAATGGCGCGAGTGTCCAGGACGGGGTTACTTTTGAATCTAATTTCTCGTTTTTCTGGACTTTTTATCAATAAATTCTCCTTTAATGAAACAGAATCAAGTTCACAGTACATGTGCTATTTTTCATGAAGACCAAGCAATTAGCCCTGAATGCTGTGGCATTCTAAGACTAGTCAGAGGAAATGACAAACATTTCTCCTGCCACGCTCTTGAACTATCCCATAATACTAAAAGTGACATAACATCTTATATGGAAAACATTACAGACACAATCTTCAATCCAAGTGGTCTCTTCGCTACAAGTTAAAATAATTCTCAATCAAATGTTCGGTCACTGGGAGCCATCATCAGGATGGAGCTCTCTCTCTCTTTCTCTCTCTCTCTCTCTCTCTCTCTCTCTCTCTCTCTCTCTCTCTCTCTCTCTCTCTCTCTCTCTCTCTCTCTCTCTCTCTCTCTCTCTCTCTCTCTCTCTCTCTCTCTCTCTCTCTCTCTCTCTCTCTCTCTCTCTCTCTCTCTCTCTCTCTCTCTCTCTCTCTCTCTCTCTCTCTCTCTCTCTCTCTCTCTCTCTCTCTCTCTCTCTCTTTCTCTCTCTTTCTCTCTCTCTCTCTCTCTCTCTCTCTCTCTCTCTCTCTCTCTCTCTCTCTCTCTCTCTCTCTCTCTCTCTCTCTCTCTCTCTTTCTCTATCTTTCTCTCTCTCTCTCTCTCTCTCTCTCTCTCTCTCTCTCTCTCTCTCTCTCTCTCTCTCTCTCTCTCTCTCTCTCTCTCTTTCTCAATCCAGATTATGGCCCCTGGCCGAAAATGTTGAGAATTATTGTAATTTGCAGCGAAGAGAGTACTTGGACTGCAGATGGTGTGTGTAAAGTTTTCCATTTAATTAAGTGGCCGCAGTGGAGCTTGCACACATTAATAAGATCCTATGTTGCTAAAATTCAACTCAAGTTGTGTTAGCCATCCTGTGAATTATAATGGGAAGCGCAGTGTTCGAAATGCTAAAATTGTCCAAGTACGAATCGGAAGTATTTGGCGCACGGCGCAGTGTCCTATTCACACTGGAGTTGCAGCCGTTTTGTAAGCTTGCGTCCCCGTCTACGCCCGCTTACGAGAAGAAAAGTTGAACTGATTCAACTCTTCCCGTCGTTTCCCGATCTGTACTGTAGTACGGTTTTGTTCCCGTTTCTGGTGTACATAATGGACGCCGTCAGACCGTCCCATCGCTTCCCGTCGATCCTTACGTCGCGTCCCGTCGCGCCCAGGCAAATATGAACTAGGCTGAATACGTGTATTAAATGTGTACGGTTTGATCTCTTGAACTTCCAAGTTTTTTATCCAGTTGGCACATGGAAAGTGCTTCGAAGGACATGATATGAAAAGCGCATGCGCAGCCTTGAGCAGGCGGTCCAATTATTACGACCCTCCCCCGCCCACCCAACCCCCTGAACGAAAAATAGATTGACTTGACAGCAAGAAGGCCATGATGTCTCAAATATCAACATTTTTCAAAACGAAGATCCCGTTGACCCACCCACCCGTAAACGAAACTTGTTCTCTAGTGTACAAGATCGATATTAATTAGGGACTGCTCCTTAGGGGCCGTCCGTAAATATCGATGTTTTTTTAGAGACGATATTGGTGCTTCTCTCCCTTGACCCCCCTCCCTCCCCCCAGAAGACGCACATGTACATCTAGATCATGGAATCAATATTAATTTTTTGGATGCTCATGAAGTGCCCAGGATGTTGTCATGTTGAGGGTCCGGTGTAGGCGTGAAAATCCCGCCGCACTCACGCAATAGCTGCATCGCCTGGGGGGAGCGAACCGGGTTGGCGCTGCAGTGCCGTGCTCACAGCCACCGTGTACTGGTGTAGCCAAAGCGGCTACGCTCGGGCTTGAATTTTTTCAAATCCTTGTTCAGACAGTGAAGACTGGAAGCTCTTGTGGAGTTCGTCCGTGTTTGTTCGCACTGCCTCTACGTCTTGAAAAAGGTCTCCTGCAGGCATCGTTCGGCCGATTTCCACAATCAATAGCTCATTCTTTTGCTCTTGAAATTCGCCATGGGCGTACAGCTTCCAATTTTTGATTTTGTTCTTGTGTGGCGAGTTTTAGCTCCGCGAACGGAAGCTGGTTTCACATTTCTTGTATAGCCATTTAGACGTCCGCGTGCAGGGATCGGCGAAACTTCAGATATTTACATCGATATTTTTCTGATGCTCGAAAAGACGCACATGGCTCAAACCCCCTCCCCCCAGACGCACCAATATCGTCTCTAAAAAACATCGATATTTACGGACGGCCCCTTAGGCCACCCTTTCTTTTTTCGTTGTTTAACGTCCGCGCCCGCGTACCTTTTTGCCTCCGACCGGAAAAAAAAACAAGAAAGTAGTAGTACCAATAATATGCGAAGTTGTAAATACATGATTGTGTAGTTTCACAGTGTGCCGATCATGACCTTAAACTTATAATCTTGCCTCCCGGGCATGCCTTTGTCTTGTGTTCTTTTTCTTTTTTTTGTTGGCTTTTAAATATCGTACGGTGTGTGCCCTTGTAAAAATCCAGATGTAATGAATTCATGACATGCTAACTCCATGCTATGTACCTGTTTTGTTGGATTCATCAGGCATGTGCTCCAATGTACCATCAAAGAGTGTTGTTCCATGCCTGCAAGTGCCGTTAGACCCAGAACTATTTTATATGTCACATGCTTTACTGGTCAAAATGTTTGATTGGGGTTTCCAGTTTTTGGAATGGGCTTTTGTTTTTTTTCCGCCCTCCCGCGTACCTTTTCGCGAAAAAAAGGACGTTAAACAATGAATTAACAAAGGGTGGCCTTAGTGGATAATGCTCGAAAAATTGACAGATTCCGCTCCAAAAACCACAGTGAAATTGGCGCAAACAGACAACACCTATTTCAGGTACTTCCTTGAATTCTGCTCCATTTCTTTATCCACACACCAGGAAAATACCGAATTCTGCACACTTTTTCTGGCGTCATTTTGTGCCAGGGGCTACCCCTCGCCCCCTACCCCTCCACCCTTTATACTGAACATGTATGGCCGGTCAATGCATATGAACCCATTTACATTTTACATACCGGGTAATTATACTCTTAGGAATGAGTTTTCTCCCACACTGGAGCTCGCGCTATTCCGCCGACTTGACTTGACTGACTCACAACTGAGGAAGATTGTGCCTGAAGAGCACCACCTATAGTGCTCTCCAGGCACAAACTTCACAAGGGATACAAACTTACAGAGGCGCTCCGTTTCCAGCGCGACAAACACCTCGTGAACACCAGATAGCAGTGTCAGTGTCGCTCCTGGACGGTGAGAACAGACGTAGAGGACCCTGGGTCATTCACAACGCTGTCACCTCCAAACCAGCTAGTCCCCAGCCCGCGCTGGGCGCAACAGAACGAAATAGTGGTTGCGACTTCGGGGATGGATATTTTAGGAATGAGCTTGCTCCCACACGGACACCGATGTCGACCGAGGCAATCGGAATTGCAGGGACGCAGGGCGTGATGGGAGAGACTGGCAATTGGCAGGCTCAGAGGTGACAACGGCCAAGTCGTCGGGTCAGGGAAACAGAACCTCGGCAATCAAGTGTCACCTGCCAGGCAGTGCTAGTTGTCGTGAGTGGTATTCCGATGATGTATTATCTGTTTTGTCGCATGGTAGGCCTTTGTTACATCTTGCCGTATTTATTTATTTATTTTTCTTATTTTTACTAGGGAATTCCCAACATGACAACAGGCGTCATCGCCTTCTAACAGGGAACCCTAAGAAAGTCTTGATGGACCATCGATATTCAGCAGGTGAATTAGAAAGGCGGTAAGCAGGCGGCAGTGCATTCCACCAGTCAGCGCCTACGTAAGAAATTCCACTGAAACCATAGAGCGTGCTAGCAGGGGGTAAAACAAGCGCTGCAGACACCTGACCACGGGTAAGGGCAGCAGTGTGAGCACCGTGAGCACGAAGAGTAAGGCGCTCTTGTAGGAGAGAGCAAGCAAGGCCATTCAGGCAGCGATACACAAATACAATAGGTCTTGAAATTGAGGCGTGCGTCACGAAAATCTGCGCGCGAAATTCGAAAACCAGGTGTGACTCGTGGCATTTCGCCATTTTGTTCAGAGCCGAGTGTCCTTCGACCGGAGGAGTCATTTTGTTGCTGACTGCTCTGTGGCCCTGTTTTGCTTTTTCTCGAGTGTCTTTTCGTTCGTGGCAACTTACTTGTTCTCTCGACATGCCACATAATTATAACAAAGCGCGAACGGGCCATGGTAGAATCTACATGGTGGTGTCTGTTTTACAATTTTTGCGAAGACGAGGAGAACAGTGGCTGGGCATCGAATTTGTCCCAAGTATTCCATTCGTCATAAGCTCATTGCGTAATCCCATATTTGGGAGACATGATGTAATCGCGTGCCGTGGCAAAGTGCCGAGTTGTGGGCAAAAGTCTTTGCCCGCAACCTCTTCCTTGCCAAAGACTTGAAAGAGTTTGTAAAAATTTATTTTGATTGTTTGGTGCAGTGCTTTTTTTCTTGTTCGTGTCTTTAGTTCAGTTTTGTACATTGTACATGTAGTACCGTATGTGATGGCGGCGACTGGGCTGGATCCCGATGGCAGCAGCGATTCTTCTCTGTCAGGAGACTATGGTGACAAGCCTAGAGTCACTGGTAGCTACTGTTGTGTTCCGTTGTGCAAATCTGAGTATGGAAAACCAAATTCACCAAAGTTCCATGACTTTCCAACCGATCGTGCTTTGAAGTCTGCTTGGCTACATGCCATTCGTCGTGATGAAGGGAAGCACTTCAAGGTGAAGCCGAAAACAACAAAAGTTTGCGGACTACACTTCCAAGAAAGTGACTATCGTGTTGTGAGTGATCGTGCTTTGAAACGAAGACAAAAGGAGGGAAAGGGTGGCAAACCTCGACCGCGCTTGGTACCTGGAACAGTACCTACCGTCTTCTCGTTCCATAAATCAGCGACACAGGGCCCTTCGCGAAAACCACCAGCTAAAAAAGCGGGTGTTCTTGAAGCCGGTTACGTCAGACTCCAGTTCGAGTGACGAAGATGCTCAGTCAATGATTGTGGATGACGGTGAGGGCAGCCACCAAGACGACTCAGTGGATGAGTTGGAGAGACTCAGGCAACAAGTAGCAGAATTGAACTTGAAAAATGAGAAGCTTGACTTAGAACTGCAGTCCGCTAAGTCGTCTCGGGATGTGAGTGTGGGTCTTTGCTCCAAACTGTGGAAAGAGCAAAAGACATTGGAAGAGGAGCTCAGGCAGACAAAGGAAAGCCTGGTCCTGCACAAATTTGACATCCGTAGGTTCTCTGAGAAGGCCCACATGGTGAAGCTCTACACCGGCTTCACGTCATTTGACATGTTGATGGCATGTTTTCACTATCTGGAGTCAGACGCTGCTGAGATGCAAGCTTGGAAAGGATCGAGGACGAAGCTTGATGGTGAGCGACTCGGGAGAAAGAATGGTCCATTGCCTAAACTCAGCCTGGAGATGCAATTCTTCTTTGTATGTGTCAGGTTACGGCAAGGACTCGTGTTGGACGATCTGGCAGATCGATTCAAGGTGGACAGTTCAACCCTGTCAAGCTACTTCACGTCATGGGTGAATTTGATATATGTGACCTTTAAAGAAATGCTGGTGTTTCCGTCTCGTCGGCGTATCGACAAAGACATGCCCAAATCTTTCAAGATATACTACCCCACTACTAGAGTCATTATTGACTGCACCGAGTTTTTCATCGAGCGGCCGTCCCGTCTGTCCACCAACAATGCAGCATTCTCGGCTTACAAAAATCACACCACGTGCAAGTCCCTCATTGGAATCACTCCTAACGGAACTATCTGCTTTGTCTCCACGTTGTATGAGGGGTCAATCTCGGACAGGGATATAGTCATTGACTCGGGCTTCATCTCACTGATGGACCATGGTGACTCAGTCATGGCGGACAAGGGCTTCAACATCCAAGACCTCCTTGCTCCATACGGTGTCCGGCTGAACATTCCACCATTTAACACCAAGGCACATCAAATGCTCCCCCAGGGTGTTGTCAAAACGAAGTCCATCGCTGCTGTAAGAATTCATGTGGAAAGAGCCATCAACCGCATCAAGCAATATCGTCTTCTGGATGGTGTCATTGACAACAATTTATTTGATATTCTTGAGCAAGCTGTCTTCTCAGCGTGTGTTTTATGCAATTACCAACCCACATTGGTTGCTACCTGATATGGTCTCGATGTCAATACAATTTTCACACCTTCATTCATAAATCGCCCTGTTCTGTTGAACAATGTACATGATTATGTAAATAAGCGAACATTTTTATATTATCACAGACATAAACGGTGGTAAACTGTATTATTTAGGTGCAGCTGTGCGCATTATTCTTTCTATTTGCTGAGAGCGTTGTCATTACTCTGTTCTTTCTGGTTTTGGCACCACCCCACACCATCACTTTGAAAGAAGATTGTAAGTACTCCACGAGAACTAACAGTGCATTTTATGATTGAATGGAAAACAAGAACTCTTTCTCTCTCTCTCTCTCTCTCTCTCTCTCTCTCTCTCTCTCTCTCTCTCTCTCTCTCTCTCTCTCTCTCTCTTTCTCTCTCTTTCTCTCTCTCTCTCTCTCTCTCTCTCTCTCTCTCTCTCTCTCTCTCTCTCTCTCTCTCTCTCTCTCTCTCTCTCTTTCTCTATCTTTCTCTCTCTCTCTCTCTCTCTCTCTCTCTCTCTCTCTCTCTCTCTCTCTCTCTCTCTCTCTCTCTCTCTCTGCTATTGGACTGGTTGTGATGAAGCCGAGACCCAAGGTCGGCAGAGCATCCCAGACCACGCCACCACTCCCCTTATTGATGGCACACACATGACGGGTTTACGTGGCTCTAGTAAAAAAAAAATTAACTAGGAAAAGAAAGTTCGAAAGAAGTCCAGTGTTGACATTGAACATCACATTAGAGCAGCATGAATGGCCGGAAGGTAATGCGAGAAATAGAATTTCTCCAGTCGGGGCAGAAACTCCTTCACAAGGGAATGATCAGCAGCGACAGTTTCCACAAACAGACCATCTGGAAACCATATGACAAAGTCGGCAGCCTCCACACCGCAAACATACATCTGCGTTTGAACTTGGTAGTAGTAGGTGTGCGTTCGCTTGAGGACCAAGTTGCCATCAACATCCGTCAAGCATGAAGTCCGCCATCCAGCAAACTCACGAAGCGACATACCATTCCGCATGGTGAAAGGACACTTGATCTCCACCACACGCTGCAGTTTACCATTGACCATGACGAGACCATCAGGCGAAGCACTAAGCCATGGTTTGGCTGGATGGATGAAAAGGTCACAGGATTCGACGACAACAGGAACATCCGAAGTCTGTGCACGTATGATGTAGGCTTTGACAGCATCACATTCATGCGCTAAGCCATACTTCATAGCCGCTGTAGGATGCTGCGGTGGAGCCAATTTCCTGTTGATGATGGTGGAGAAATCATCACTTCGTCGGCTTGCAATAATCTTAACAAGTGTTGCAGTCACTCGTAGTCGCCGCTCGTTGTACCAGGAGAGGTTAGTTGACTGTCCCTTCGTCTTCGAATCCGCCGGACCCTATTAATTAAGGGCACAGTGTTTCGGGGAATTCAGCCCTCATTAGTTGAGCTGGAGTAGGCTAATGGAATTTCTGATCCGAGAGCCAAAAGATCACCAGGGTTACTTACAGTGACGCTCCGTATCCAGCGCGACAAACACATCGCGAGGATGCGAGGACTAGGCGGTGGCGTGAGTCAGTGTCAAAACGCTTACGAACAGTTCTTTCCGTTTCACCAACATACTGTTCCTTACTAGGCCTCGATCAAATATGCTTGCGCATATTTCCGCGCATTTTGTGACAGAGCTCATATTATAGCATATTAGGCGACAAAGGGAATATTGGAGTGAAGCCCGCATATAATTCAAATATTCTGCAGAAAATGAGGACAAAACATTCATATTATGGACAAAATGCGTTCAGAAATGCCTTTTATGGATGAGTTTGGAATGGTTGAGGCGTTTGCTACATTTCCACATGGATGAACACTATCGCTACGGTTGCTGGGGACACACCGCAGCCATCCTATTCCGCATGTCTTTTGATTTGCACCATAAGCATGATAGCCGTGGAGCCAATGAATATTCCAAGGTTGTAATTTTACTGAAATGACCTACACTTTCTGCTTATCTCGAGCATATTTTTGCGGCATATATTGGCATATCTTTTTGCATATCTTGCTAAGCCTTTGGCATAGTCATTATGGACGTTTTCCCTGATATGCGACTAGCATAAAATGCTCTTTTTTAGCATATTTGGTCGAGGCCTATTGGCCTATACACAGTGTTTCGGGGAAAACCGATGGGGTGGATGTATGTATGTATAATTTTATTTGAATTCGCAAGTACACACGGGCTACAAGCCCAATTACATGGAAGCGAATGTGATAATGAGGTGAATTAAGAAAAAGGGTGGAGGAAGGAGGAGGACGGTAGCAAAGCAACAGGGAGGACAAATCAGGAGCAAAATTAACAATTGCACAAACATGAGAGTACCTGAGACCGAGGGTACCTGTGGAACGATAAAATGCTAAAGCAAACAGAAGAAAGGAAATCACAAGCCAATACGCGCTAAAAAGGATTCCCCGAAACACTGTGTATTGAGCAGGCAGTGGTGATTTCTTGCAGGTTTGCCGAGTGGAAGGTTCGATGGACTTCTCGTGTGCTCTGAATGGCAGTCATGAGTTAGTCAAGTGAGGATTCAAGTCGGCAGGAATAGCGCAAGCTCCCAAGTAGGGAGCAACACATAATTCCCCAAGTATCGCCGAAAGTGGCACGAACGTCTTCTTCAAATTGAAATAATAGTTTGGAGTAATCCATAATACAATTGACAGGACTGGAAAAGGAGCCAGGGAAGAAAGATCACTAGTATAACCAAGGAGGGAGAGAAAGGAGGGATCGTGAAGTTGATCATTACCACCCCGCATCATTCTATTTCCTATTTTTATTTTTCTCCTCAGCTTCTTCTTCATAAGCTGTTGACGGAGACTCCCTCGATTTTGGCTAAGGCCTGTGGAGAATCCATAAATACAAATATGTACAAATACACCTACATCATCAGGTTGCGAGCAGGAACAATTGCAGACGAGAGACCACGAGCGGATCAATCATGGCCAGATATCTGTTTTCCAAACCCAGTCTTGTCGGTGGAGGCGTAGATAGATCTTCAGCTTTCTTTTCCACGTTTTCTTGTTATTTGCGTCTCCTTTTCCAACTTCCCCAGGTCTGGGACTCTGGGTTACACGGACATCATTTGCATTCTTCTCGTTGGATCTGTGCAGTCAGTTTGGCTTCAGCCACTTGAAGATTCCGGTAAAAAACGACTGATCGTAGTCTTGGTTTACACATGTACCAGTGCATTGCATGATGTACGTTATATCTAGTTCACAGTCAGAGCACACGACGGGTGGTCCTTGTCGGATAATCCTGAAACGAGAGAGCTTGGAAGCTCAAGGCCCTACGCTATGCTTTTTTTGCCTTGATGACCTAGACAAAAAAAGCATAGGGATGTTATAAATTCTTTATAAAATTCCTTTTTTAAAGACATAACCTGGGATTCGAACCCGCACTATCGCCCTACATGCATTCCCCCATACACTTCGCATTCATACCCATTCTTCCAAGTTGCTTCACGTTATGATCTTGCATTTGAAAGCCCTATTTGAATATGCATTGTGGCCAGCTGTCTTTGATGGTACGGTAGGGATAGGTACGGGACAGGTGCGATCGAGGGTAATACGACACCGTCTCCCGTACCGTACCATCAAACACAGCTGGCCACGTACAGCTGCCCGCAATATTCAAATACTGTAAAAGCCATTATCGCCTTCTTAGTATTTGACCCCACTAATTTCCCTGATACCTAAGCGGTCAAATATATCGCGTATTTGACTGCTTAGTCAAATACACGATATATTTGACTACTTATATTTGACTCCTTAGAACTTCTTGGACTTAGAAATTTTCTCTCCAACTTAAAAAAAGAAATTTTTGAAGAAAGCAGAAGTACACAATATGGGATTTGAACCCACAACCTTGTGAATCTCAGTCACTCTTCCTTACCACCCAGCCACTGTGCTACCGATGCTGAACCTAGTTTAAACAATGACCTTGACTTTCAATGCCGTACAATGCGGTATAGGCTATAGTATAATACTAGAATTACAAGGATATGTCGTATATGAAGAGAAACTATTGCGTGGAGAACACGATAAATAGATTATAGACCTCATAGTTGGTCTATACAGGATATATAGACCTCGTAAAAGACCTCGGGGGACCTCGGTCTTTTACTCGGTCTATATATCCTGTATAGACCTCCTAACCGGTCTATAATCTATACTTATTCTAACTCTGGCGCATATATAACGATTTCCCAAAATTGACTAGTTTACGTGTACCAAAGGTAACGATTCTCACTCATTCTCAACGCTCAGTAGGACAGTATAATTATGTATCGATTTCTGTATAGCGATTTCTATTTTAACGACAGATTTCTCCTCGTTAACTCGTTAGAGTTAGCACTTCGTTATATATGGCTTTTACAGTAGGGCTTTGAAACGCAAGATCATAACGTGAAGCAACTTGGAAGAATGGGTATGTATTTGTATTTGTATTTATATCATTATCTCATGGCACATCATGATGACGGCCAATAAAACTGAGACAAGGGTGAAAGCCAACCACAGCAGTAAAACAGATAAAAGAATACAAAATAAGAAGCAAAGAAGGCAAAGGAGGAGACAAACCAGCAGGATATACATGAAACCTATAATTGAGCAGAGATTTTAGCAACAAAATTATCCATCGACGTGCTGGTCTTGGCCTGCGTTGGTAATGTTGCCCAAAACACATAGCCAGCAAAGATCGGGGATCTAGTGAATAGGGTGGAGGCAGCGCGTGGGAGACTGAGTGAGTTCCGGGTATTCCGTGTTTCGGAGAACCAATTATAAGCCTGCATATGCAAGGGTATTTTATTTAGTAATATTTTATGTATGAGAACACAGAGGTGGTACTTATGTCGAGTGGAAAGGGGACTGATCTTGGCAATTTCGTAAAGACTAGCGGAGGGAAAGCGACGATCTTTGCTAAATAAGATTTTAAGGAGCATGCGGTTATGGGTTTCTAGCTTGTTCAATACAGTAGTAGTTATGCCAGACCAAGCAGTATCACAGTAGTCAAGTAAGGGCAATATATAGCAACGATAAAACAAGCGTTTGCAAGAAAGAGGAAGATGTCTACAGTGGGCTTGAAGAGCCCCAAGGATGGAGCTTGTGCGCTTGCAAACATACTGCACATGGGGTGACCACGACAATTTAGAGTCAATAATAACGCCAAGATGCTTATGCTCTTCAACAATACGAATAGCAACACTTGAAGAAGGAAAACAAAGTGGCAGGGAAGGGGGAGAAGGGGAAATGTACATAGCTGCCGTTTTATCAACGTTTGGCTGCAACTTCCAATCATGCATCCAGGTTATAACTTTCCCAATGCTATCTTGCATGGCTTCGTGCAGGCGTATAGGGCAAGCATTGGAGCATAGCAGAGCTGTGTCGTCAGCGAAAAGGCTGACCGTGACCAGGGGCAATATCGGGGAGGTCATTAATATACAGGAGAAATAGCAGTAGCCCAAGGATTGAACCCTGGGGGACTCCAGAAGTAACGGGTAAAGGCTCCGATAACACAGTTGAGAGGCGTACAAGCTGATGTCGGTTAGAGAGATACGATGAGAGCCAGCCGATAGCCTTGCCATCAATGCGATATACTGTTCGCAGCTTAGCTAAGAGACCCCTGTGCCAAACAGTGTCGAAGGCCTTTGCGAGATCGAAGAAAACTAAACCAACATGGTTATGGGCGTTCCGGGCGGTGTGGATGTCTTGCACGAGGCGGGTAACCTGGTACCTGGTAGAGTCACCCCGGCAAAAGCCCGACTGTGCTGGCGAAAGTGAAATGCGAACATGATCATAAATGATGTCATATACAACACGTTCGCACACTTTTGATAAAGTAGAGAGCAATGAGATAGGGCGATAGTTGCTGGGGGTGTTGCGTGGTCCTCTATTTTTGTAGGTGGCCACGACTACCGCAGTTTTCCACATGGCTGGGAATTTCCCTTCACGAAATGACATATTCAAGATAATTGACACAGGATAGGCAACAGACGGAGCAAGAGCTCTCCAAACTTCGTTGGTAATTCCGTGAATGCGAAGTGTATGGGGGAATGCATGTAGGGCGATAGTGCGGGTTCGAATCCCAGGATATGAATGAAAAAATAGAAGAATTGAAAAATTTATAACACCCCCATGATTTTTTTGCCGTCAGATACGGGATAGCGCCAGGCGTGACACAAACAAACACACAAACACACAAATACCAAATTAAAGCTGTGTGGACTCTGGCTAGCGCCAGACGTTACTGAAGTAACGTCTTCTGCATAGCAACGGGAATAAAGATTATTATTATAGTGCCGGCAGAAAAATGGCAGAATTAGGTACTTGTTGTGGTATGTTTCATGCATGTTTCGTGCCGGGATAAAGAAGATGAGCAGAATTCAAGAAAGTGCCTGCCATTAGGTTTGTGTGGTTCTTCCAATTTCACTGTTTTTCGAGCAGGATCTGCCAATATTTCGAACAAGTTACAATATGGTCCATTGGCTACCGACTGGACCGACTACGCCGATTGACAGAATCCAATGTGAACTTCCTCTCTGCGTGCTTGTGCACCTATGCACTCTTTGAGTTACCTCTGTTGACGCTACAAAATCGCTTATCATATCTCCAGTACTAAAGTCATAGTGATTTGGTTTTCGCTTCTACCCCCAGCCACACGTTAAATGCGCCCACCCCTCATCAGTTGAGTTTGAATAGACTGGGGAAGATTGTGTCTGAAGAGCACCACTTATTATAGTGCTATCCAGGCACAAACTTCACCCGGGATACAAACTTCCAGAGACGCTCCGTTTCCAGCGCCACAAAGACCTCGTGAACACCAGATAGCAGCGCGAGTCAGTGTCGCTCATGGAGGTGCTGAACAAACAATGAGGACCGTTGGCCATTCACAACGCTGTTGCCTCCAAACCATCTAATTCGCAAGCCCGCGCCGGAGGCAACAATGTGAAGGGGAGGTTGGTGCCACTTCGGCGATACTTGGGGGATTGAACTTTTTCTGAAATAGGCCAAAACCTAAGACACGTGCAAATGCGACTCACATACATGTACTGTCATGTATAGTCATGGTTACAGCCTTTCGCCTCTGTTGTGTGTACATGTAGGGTACCCTGTAGGAAGGCCCTAGGCCTGTGAGGATTGTCATGTTCAAAATTTTATAATGATAATAATCGCCTTCTTTCCTTTGCATAATTGTGTGGATTCTCCATGATCCACATGCACAGGCTTCAGCCTAAATCAAGGGAGCCTCCGTCGCCAGCTTATAAAGAAGAAGGAGTCGTAAAGTCGGGGCCAAAGCAATCCTACCAACGAGGCAAAAGCAGCTCCGTATTACCGTTTTTTGTCCGTCCATAAAGTACAGTATGAACTCATCAGTACAATCATATCTCGTCATATTCTTAATTTCGGCAACTCGGCTATTATTAATCCATGTGCTTCTTTCGTCTTGAGGGTTCGACAATGGGAAGTAGCCATGTAGGGGCGTGAGCTCGCCTCTCGGAATCTGGAGTACAGCTCGCTCGACGCGACCGAAAACGGAGTGAAGAGGCGCCATATCTAGATCTCGTATTCTTGATCTGTTGCGCATGGGTCATGGGAATTGTTGTAGTCAGTATAGTATAGTATCGTATTTATTCAGATTTCTCTACAGTCCATTCAGAAAAAAATGAACTTCTAGCTTTTGGCCATAAATGGGTCAAACGTTGAGTTTTTTTAGAATTTTTTTCTGCAATCCCATATGGAATCCTCTTCCAATTATGTTTCTGAAGTTTTTTTGTCCAAAAAGCAAGCCATAGCAAGAATAGGATTTCGGCCAGGTTTTGCCCCAAAAGCACTGAATTGGGAAAACCCATCAAAATCCAGGCCGTTTGACCCCGCCTGCAACAGTGCATTCTGCGGTTCGAACCCCAGTTCAGGCACCCTTTTTGGACCCTTTTCAAATTTCAAAGTTCGCAGCACTGCACTGTGTACGATGAAATCACGAAAAATCGCCAAATACGGGAGCTCGCCAGAGCCAGGACCCATTTTTTTATGAATGGACTGTAGGGCAGTCCCCAGTGACTCCCCACAGCTCCTATGGTCTCCTTACGGGGCACCCTAGCCAATCTGGGATTGCGATACGAAATTGATTTGGTGAAGCAAGGCGGACCGATGCCGGAACTGAGTTCCAGCGGTGCGGTCAGCGGCTAAATAAGAAAGAGAGGAATAACCAAATCGAGAGGAGGCACGTGGTGCGACTGCGTCTTGTCTTTCGTCTTGATTGTATGCATCAGTACATGGACAGTTTTTGGATGCCATTGTACGCATTTATAGTGCTACTTGAGTAGGGGAAGTGTTTTGGGATCCCTAGACTACCTCCAAAAACGGCCACCGACCACTAAATGGGCGCAGAAAGGAGCATCGCGCGAAAGAGGATGCGCTGCAAGCTGCAATTAGCTCAGCACATCGTACATCTGCAACTTCTTGGCATCCCAAACGGGTGCGCGGCGCACGGTGTCTTCAGACCAGACAGACAGTACGCAGTAGTTAGGAGGCACTGGTCGGTACAAACACCCAAAGAGAGAAACCCTTTTGGGAGCCGGAATATCCTTTTGAGAGCCGCACGTAGAAAAAAAACGCGCGTAGAATGCGGGGCTTAAAGAGACCCCTTCGATGCCTAAAAGGACAGAGAAAAATGCTAGTCGTACAACTGCAGTCAGCTAGCCATAAAAGAACATCGAGAGTGGCGCAGGCTTCAGTTAGACCACTTTCCGTTCATTTTCCAGTTTCACATTTCTCTCCTCTCTCCCAAACAAGGATATCATCAAGAATGGCATCGTGTGGATCCCGAGTAAGGCCACTGCCGGCATTGACACTGGTGCTGCTCCTAGGCCTAGCTGTGGTTCTTCCGTCATGCCACACTTCCAGCATCGACATGCGTAAGTACAGTACAAGATTGTCATAGGCATGCCATCCTGCTACGCTAGGGTATGACTCTGGGCCTTGCAATGCCTCTCGCGAGAATAGCCTGCATGCATGCCTGCCTTGCCACCTGCACTGCTGATGGCGACTGAGCTCAATCATTGCTTTATCTGTCTCGCGACCGTTAGTTTTCCTGATCCATTCACTCCAAATATGGTCACTTAGAACTTAAGTAGCGGTTAAACGACTGAGTTGCTATGTAAGTAAGACTCAATAAAGTAGAGTGGATAGAAGGAAAGCCATTAGACACGTGAGTCCTTTTCGCTTTTGCACACAGCACAGTACAAGAACGGTCGGTGAAAAAATTCGTTTGACAGGGGGCTCTTTGAATGTTGACACATAAGGTGTGTTTTCGTCAGTCGTGAAAGGGTGGATAAACATGCATGTGTAGGCACATGTACAGTTGTTAATGTCTGTCTATGCAGTGTTTGTCACTGAAGTGTGTATACATGTCACGTCTGTCTATGCAGTGTTTGTCCGTGTAATGTCTATTTATGTAATGTCTGTCTATATTAAACTGAAGAATACGCTAATAGGGGCGACCAAACTAGAAATCAGATTTTTCTGCAAATGAAACAACCAAACTCCCTACCTGTGAACATCTGGGTACGAGGTGCTAGGAGGAAAACATAGGATATGTTTCTTCCAGTGCTGCAATCAATCCTGTGACTTTGTCCCTCAGTGGCACAGGGTACTACAATTGTCTCTTTCTAATCCCGCACCTTGAGTAACGGCATTTTCTGCTGGATAAACAAGGGTGCTGGATTATCAAATGACCCTGCCTGGCCCACCTATTAGCATTCATGTTTGCGTTATGCGCAGGGATGTTCTGTGTCAATCCAGGCACTTTGCGGAATGCGTGTCTAACTTATGCAGCGCGTAACTGTTTGTAGCATGTGAAGACTTTGCCCTGATAAGTTAGTTCATACACATCTTGCACTGATCAAACTGGCATATCTGGGCACCGCTGCAGGCTGCGATGTGTTACTGTTGGGGTTATAAAATCGAGTTACAGTTTTTTTGGAATGTAAGCTACACACCCATTCCTTGCCAAGAAATGCAGACGTCATAACTATTTAGCATCGTTAATTTGATCATCGCAGTGTAAGCCGCATCCTACCTTTTTGGGTGAATTTTGAGTGTTCGAAGTTTGTACTACGAAAAGCATCGTATGTACAGG
>NC_088645.1:34421119-34441119 GCF_964019385.1 Sycon ciliatum
CCTCATGGACAACTCGCAAATAATTCTCCACACTTTTCTCACACAGTGTTGAGGGTTATTATTACCAGAACTAGCTCTATGCCGCGCCATAATGCATTCATTTGACCCTGAATACTGTACGTAACCCACCCCGGGCAGTATGAAGTACAGGCATACATGTACATGTATCCTCCTCCGCTCTTTGCTGTCAGTGGTTTAGTCTGTTTCCACCAGGGCCACGACTTGATTGGGCTCCATTGGGCATGGGTATACATGCTAACTTGTTAATGTCAGGATTAATCTACTTTATTACTCTACCAAGTATACATAGTCTGCGACGGAACATTTACATGTTGTGTGACAGAGACACCCCTTTTCTTTTCACACTTCCTTCACCCCTTGCCCTTCACTTCCTTGCCACCTCTCACTATTGCTTCTAAAATATATATATATATATATTGCCTGAAGAGTGCTTTTGCACGAAACTCAGAGTAGCAACAGTGAGAAACTTGGAGATCCTTTGTGTCTGAGTGTATACTCAATCTATATATATATATATATATATATATATATACACACAACAACAAGGTTGTCAGTTTCATAACACTAAAAGCTTTTCACCCATTTTCATCAGTAGGTACATGGGAATGAGCAAGAACGAAAACGAAGCCAGAATTTATACTGGGGGTAGAGAATCAGCAAGAATATTCTTACGCGCCTCAAGTTCACACTACACTACCATAAGAATGTATGGAGCAGTGGAAAAATGCGGGAAACAACACTTTATCACGTGTTTGTTCTGGTACTGCATTCCCCTCATGTGTTGTTTCCCGCATTTTTCCACTGCTCCATACATTCTTATGGTAGTGTAGTGTGAACTTGAGGCGCGTAAGAATATTCTTGCTGATTCTCTACCCCCAGTATAAATTCTGGCTTCGTTTTCGTTCTTGCTCATTCCCATGTACCTACTGATGAAAATGGGTGAAAAGCTTTTAGTGTTATGAAACTGACAACCTTGTTGTTGTGTGTATATAAATTTTGTTCGCCTACCTCTCTCTTTAAATATATATATATATATATATATATACGAAGTAGTGGTTGCGACTTCGGCGATGATTTGTAAGAAAGGTTTGCTCCCCACACCGGAGCTCGCGCTATTCCGCCGACTTTACTTGACAATTTTCCTCAGCCTACTCAAGCTCAACTGATGAGGGGTGAATTCCCCGAAACACTGTGTATTGAGCAGGGAGTGGTGCTTTCTTGCAGGTTTGCCGAGTCGAAGGTTCGATGGACTTCTCGTGTGCTCTGGGTGGCAGTCGTGAGTCAGTCAAGTGTCAAGTAAAGTCGGCGGAATAGCGCGAGCTCCGGTGTGGGGAGCAAACCTTTCTTATATATATATAGTTGACTCAATCTGCGGACAGCATGCTGTTTCTTTCTTTTTGAACTCATCAGCGCAGCATTTATCTATATAGTTGATAAATGTGGTGGTAAAGACACACCTGGCAATATGGCGGTAAACACACGCCTGCCCACACACGTATATCTATATCTATATTATAATAAATAGCGCAGATTGAGTATTTTTGCTCCTGCTCTTGTAGTAGTTGAGCACTCTCATGTGGGGTAGTGCCTTTGCTGTTTGCATAACGCAGAGCTCACTGACTTGTCAGTTTGAGCACTCTGGCAAAGTATGTTACGGCCTGATTGTAATTTGTTCCATTTTTTCCACACACGCACGCGTGCACGCACGCACCCATACAAACACACACACACACACACACTTACTTGTACTTGTACTTGTTGCTCACTGCCAAAACGGGTCACGTGGGTCTCCCCGGCACAGGAGAGATAGACTCAAAACGAATCTTGGAAAGATGACTCAATTGGCTATTGAACCGCTCAACGACCGACACTGTTGTCCGCTCCTCATTTCCTTGTTTTTCAGGCATCAATCGTTGCGTGGCGGTAGAAGAGACTTGCAATTTCATATATCCAGTCTGTGTCAACTCGGATATTGGCTTTAAGTGTGAACGTAAGTTATGAAACTTGTTGTGAGTATTAGGGTTGGCAATATGGTAGGTCAGGACTATGCTGAAGAAAAGTCCAGATGCCCGAACCGTTTTCAGCCCAATTTTGCTCAAATTCTTAGGGCTTGAAGAATCATGAGGGCACACACTTAATTCAAACATATTGTTAGTGTTCCCTGAATCCTACTCTATGTATACCCTCGTTTCCATGTCGGGACCCTTTGAAACTTTTTCAAACCCCTATACTGTAAAAAGCAGAAATTCGCAGCAGCCTGTGTAGTGTCACAGGAGGTGTGAGTTTTGTGAATGTTGAACGGTCTCTGCTTGGATGAAAGCTGCACCATAGCTCAGTGGGTAGAGCATTGCTGGCCTCAAGCGAAGGTCCCTGGTTTGGGTCCTGGTGGTTACAGAAAATTATTTTACAGACTTTCCCTTTCCAACTCGTTCAACAAATGAAAATTGCCATTAAAGATTTTTTAAACTAGCAGTATCAGCCAGCATGTGTAGGCTGCTGCGCGAGGACATACAACGCTTTTCCGAATCCCTGTACGATATGCGACTAAAATGCTTTGAAACCTCATTCATCAGTAAAAGTAACATACCCAGAGTAGATAAGGGATATACTTGTATTTCTAAGCTCTTTTTTATGTCTGCATGGCACTAGTTTGAACCTGACTGGAGCAATCAGAAAGAACGCGTTATTGAATTTCGGATATACTCGTAAGATCAACGTTATGCATGCAGCCTTCATTCTATTCAAAGCGTTTTATCTCCTCGCGCAGCAGCCTACACATGCGGGCTGATACTGCAAGTAATCTAAATTGGGTTGAAACGGGTAGGAGTTTGGTCGGGTAACGAGTTCGGGTATTGCTATCGGGAATTTGACATATTAGTAGTGGGTACAGAGAGTGGGCGCTTGCGCTGCAAAGACAGTGTACAGTGGACATGCAGCCATGTTTCTTATACAGTTGAAAATGCAGTACTTCAACTACTACCCGGATACCCACTCGAATTACGGCTAGCATGAGCACTCTACTACCCGATGACACCCCTAATCAAATTCGACATCAATGACATGAGGGGCATGTGACAGGCTGTTGGCTGATTCTTTGCACTGCGTGTGTCATGTGTGTGTGTGTGTGTGTGTATGCGTGTGTGTGTGTGGCCGTATGTGTGTGCGTACACTCGTGTGCCTCCATTTTCTAGGTGAGCCTGCGCCTGCTGTTGTTCCCGGTTACCATGCTAATTTTCAATTCCCCCTCGCTGCACCCTAAGCATCCCTAACATGTGTTGTAAAAGGAGGAAAACTTCATTCTGCCAGCGGAGAGGGATGGACACAATAACGTGGAGTACTATAAGTCGCCTGATGATTGCATATAGCAAAAACCAAATCTGTAGACCTCCGTTTTGTCTTTTGGTGTGTGAATTATTTTGTGTGTGAATTATTTTCTGTAGATTATCTTGTTTTTGTCCTCTAACTATGCTACGCTCTCTGTAGATTTTCACTTCCTACTGTGCACAGAATGTACTTTCTGTTCTCATTCTCTCGTGAATGGCTATGAATAAAGACGGCCATTGAACTCGGAGTAGCACTGTGTGTGTGTGTGTGTGTGTGTGTGTGTGTGTGTGTGTGTGTGTGTGTGTGTGTATGTATGTATGTCGTCAGTCTTTTTTCTGCACCTTGTCCTCACCCACTTACTGAGGTGTGGTAAGCCCATAAGTGGGATCATTTTCAAGTCCACCCAGAGGTTTGGGGATTTCAGGGGGTGTCGGCCGTTGGGCGGTTCAATAGTCAATTGAGTCATCTTTCCAAGATTCCTTTTGAGTCTCTCTTCCCTCTCCCGTGGAGACCCAAGACCAGTTTTGGCAGTGTGCAACAAGTACAAGTGTGTGTGTGTGTGTGTGTGTGTGTGTGTGTGTGTGTGTGTGTGTGTGTGTGTGTGTGTGTGTGTGGGTGTGTGGGTGTGTGGGTGTGTGTGTGGGTGTGGGTGTGTGTGTGTGTGTGTGTGTGTGCGTGAGTGCGCGTGTGTGTGTGTGTGTGTGTGTGGGTGTGTGTGTGCATGAGTGGGTGTGGTTGATGGTGTGACGTTAGTGTTGGACCTGCCACCTCTGCTGGCTTGAGGGTGAATACGCATACCAGTTTAGAGTATGGGGGAGTGCTTAAGTGGCCAAGTTCAGTGCTGGCAACTGAAATCCGACCCCCCCCCCTAGCGTCTCGTACGAATCGCTAACGCGGGTAGCGCACCACTAGGGGGGGGGGGGGGTCGGATTCCAGAGGTTTGGGGATTTCAGGGGGTGTCGGCCGTTGGGCGGTTCAATAGTCAATTGAGTCATCTTTCCAAGATTCCTTTTGAGTCTCTCTTCCCTCTCCCGCGGAGACCCAAGACCAGTTTTGGCAGTGTGCAACAAGTACAAGTGTGTGTGTGTGTGTGTGTGTGTGTGTGTGTGTGTGTGTGTGTGTGTGTGTGTGTGTGTGTGTGTGTGTGTGTGTGTGGGTGTGGGTGTGGGTGTGGGTGTGTGTGTGTGTGTGGGTGTGTGTGTGCGTGAGTGCGCGTGTGTGTGTGTGTGTGTGTGGGTGTGTGTGTGCATGAGTGGGTGTGGTTGATGGTGTGACGTTAGTGTTGGACCTACCACCTCTGCTGGCTTGAGGGTGAATACGCATACCAGTTTAGAGTATGGGGGAGTGCTTAAGTGGCCAAGTTCAGTGCTGGCAACTGAAATCCGACCCCCCCCCTAGCGTCTCGTACGAATCGCTAACGCGGCTAGCGCACCACTATGGGGGGGGGGTCGGATTTCAGTTGCCAGCACTGTACTGTACTTGAACTACTTGTTCCTGTACAACCTGTAGTTTTACGTGTACCGAAACTTCGGTGTCGGGAACCTGCCAGGTTTAATGTGGTGTGATGTAGAATTAGGTGACCAGCCTACCCTTCATACATGTTTACAGTGCACACTCTAGCGACTTATAGGTGTATGTGCCTGGTTTCTCCACGGAAATTAGCGAAATTAAAGTTACACCGAAATAAACGTCTTACTGTACACCCGGAAAATCTAACAAGTCACAAAGTCTAGCGTTTTAATGACCAATTATTATTTTGTCATTCGAACAAAACGTAACTTGCTGCACGTAATCATGCCACAATTACAAAACCTTTTTAAAACTTTTTTTGTCGTTAAACTTTCCGGTTTTACAGTATACAGTATTACATAAGGTCACGTGATAACCCACAAAGCAGAAGGTCACGTGATAACCCACAAAGCAGAAGGTCACGTGATAACCCACAAAGCAGAAGGTCACGTGATAACCCACAAAGCAGAAGGTCACGTGATAACCCACAAAACAGAAGGTCACGTGCTAACCCACAAAAGATGCACGTCGCACGAGGCGCTGGTCTAATTGTAGTATTCGATCAATAGATCGTGATTCACATTCTACGCAAAGCTGACGGTACGGGGCCTGTCGCCGCTGTCGGGACGGCTGGGGTAAGTGCTGGGCGAGCTTAAATATCCTGTTACGATACGACATGCAGCAGTCATTGCGAGGTTCAACGTCAAATGGCGCGAGTGTCCAGGACGGGGTTACTTTTGGATCTAATTTCTCGTTTTTCGGGACTTTTTATCAATAAGTTCTCCTTGAATGAAACAGCATCAAGTTCACAGTACATGTGCCAGTTTTTCATGAAGACCAAGCAATTAGCCCTGAATGCTGTGGCATTCTAAGACTAGTCACAGGAAATGACAAACATTTCTCCTGCCACGCTCTTGAACTATCCCATAATACTAAAAGTGACATAAGATCTTATATGGAAAACATTACAGACACAATCTTCAATTCAAGTGGTCTCTTCGCTACAAGTTACAATAATTCTCAATCAAATGTTCGGTCACTGGGAGCCATCATCAGGATAGAGCTCTCTCTCTCTCTCTCTCTCTCTCTCTCTCTCTCTCTCTCTCTCTCTCTCTCTCTCTCTCTCTCTCTCTCTCTCTCTCTCTCTCTCTCTCTCTCTCTCTCTCTCTCTCTCTCTCTCTCTCTCTCTCTCTCTCTCTCTCTCTCTCTCTCTCTCTCTCTCTCTCTCTCTCTCTCTCTCTCTGCAGCGAAGAGAGTACTTGGACTGCAGATGGTGTGTGTAAGGTTTTCCATTTAATTAAGTGGCTGCAGTGGAGCTTCCGCACATTAATAAGATCCTATGTTGCTAAAATTCAACTCAAGTTGTGTTAGCCATCCTGTGAATTATAATGGGAAGCGCAGTGTTCGAAATGCTAAAATTGTCCAAGTACGAATCGGAAGTATTTGGCGCACGGCGCCGTGTCCTATTCACACTGGAGTTGCAGCCGTTTTGTACCCTTGAGTCCCCGTCTACGCCCGCTTACGAGAAGAAAAGTTGAACTGATTCAACTCTTCGCGTCGTTTCCCGATCTGTACTGTAGTACGGTTTCGTTCCCGTTTCTGGTGTACATAATGGACGCCATCAGACCGTCCCATCGCTTCCCGTCGATCCTTACGTCGCGTCCCGTCGCGCCCAGGCGAATATGAACTAGGCTGAATACGTGTATTAAATGTGTACGGTTTGATCTCTTGAACTTCCAAGTTTTTTATCCAGTTGGCACATGGAAAGTGCTTCGAAGGACATGATATGAAAAGCGCATGCGCAGCCTTGAGCAGGCGGTCCACTTATTACGACCCTCCCCCGCCCACCCAACCCCATGAACGAAAAATGGATTGACTTGACAGCAAGAAGGCCACGATATCTCAAATATCAACATTTTTCAAAACGAAGATCCCGTTGACCCACCCACCCGTAAACGAAACTTGTTCTCTAGTGTAAAAGATCGATATTAATCAGGGACTGCTCCTTAGTGGATAATGCTCGAAAAATTGACAGATTCCGCTCCAAAAACCACAGTGAAATTGGCACAAACAGACAACACCTATTTCAGGTACTTCCTTGAATTCTGCTCAATTTCTTTATCCACACACCTGGAAAATGCCGAATTCTGCACACTTTTTCTGGCGTCATTTTGTGCCAGGGGCTACCCCTCTACCCCTCGCCCCCTACCCCTCCACCCTTTATACTGTACATGTATGTCCGGTCAATGCATATGCACCCATTTACATGTTTACATACCGGGTAATTATACTCTTAGGAATGAGTTTTCTCCCACACTGGAGCTCGCGCTATTCCGCCGACTTGACTTGACTGACTCACGACTGAGGAAGATTGTGCCTGAAGAGCACCACTTATAGTGCTCTCCAGGCACAAACTTCACAAGGGATACAAACTTACAGAGGCGCTCCGTTTCCAGTGCGACAAACACCTCGTGAACACCAGATAGCAGTGTCAGTGTCGCTCCTGGACGGTGAGAACAGACGTAGAGGACCCTGGGTCATTCACAACGCTGTCACCTCCAAACCAGCTAGTCCCCAGCCCGCGCTGGGCGCAACAGAACGAAATAGTGGTTGCGACTTCGGGGATGCATATTTTAGGAATGAGCTTGCTCCCACACGAACACCGATGTCGACCGAGGCAATCGGAATTGCAGGGACGCAGGCCGTGATGGGAGAGACTGGCAATTGGCAGGCTCAGAGGTGACAACGGCCAAGTCGTCGGGTCAGGGAAACAGAACCTCGGCAATCAAGTGTCACCTGCCAGGCAGTGCTAGTTGTCGTGAGTGGTATTCCGATGATGTATTCTCTGTTTTGTCGCATGGTAGGCCTTTGTTACATCTTGCCGTATTTATTTATTTATTTTTCTCATTTTTACTAGGGAATTCCCAACATGACAACAGGCGTCATCGCCTTCTAACAGGGAACCCTAAGAAAGTCTTGATGGACCATCGATATTCAGCAGGTGAATTAGAAAGGCGGTAAGCAGGCGGCAGTGCATTCCACCAGTCAGCGCCTACGTAAGAAATTCCACTGAAACCATAGAGCGTGCTAGCAGGGGGTAAAACAAGCGCTGCAGACACCTGACCACGGGTAAGGGCAGCAGTGTGAGCACCGTGAGCACGAAGAGTAAAGCGCTCTTGTAGGAGAGAGCAAGCAAGGCCATTCAGGCAGCGATACACAAATACAATAGGTCTTGAAATTGAGGCGTGCGTCACGAAAATCTGCGCGCGAAATTCGAAAACCAGGTGTGACTCGTGGCATTTCGCCATTTTGTTCAGAGCCGAGTGTCCTTTGACCGGAGGAATCATTTTGTTGCTGACTGCTCTGTGGCCCTGTTTTGCTTTTTCTCCAGTGTCTTTTCGTTCGTGGCAACTTACTTGTTCTCTCGACATGCCACATATAACAAAGCGCGAACGGGCCATGGTAGAATCTACATGGTGGTGTCTGTTTTACAATTTTTGCGAAGACGAGGAGAACAGCGGCTGGGCATCGAATTGGTCCCAAGTATTCCATTCGTCATAAGCTCATTGCGTAATTCCATATTTGGGAGACATGATGTAATCGCGTGCCGTGGTAAAGTGCCGAGTTATTATTATTATTATTATTATTATTATTAAATTTTGAATAGGGCAGTCCCACAGGCCTAGGGCCTTTTTACAGGGTACCCTATGAATTGTTGAATAGATGAACGGAAGTTTCTGAGCAAGGAGATTGTGCGAATATCAGCAGGAAGCGCATTCCAACGATCAGAACCAAGAAAGCTAAGCGAGTATAAACCATAGCGGCGAGAAACTAAAGGAAGACTAAGTGACAAAGTGGATTGAGAGCGTGTACGGGCTGAGGTTTGTGAAGTGGCAGGGCGAGGGAGGAAGCAGGTCGAGAGTAGTGGACTGCACAACTTATGGAGGGCTCGAAACACCAGTACAAACAGGCGAAATTGATATCTAAGGGAGATAGCAGCGAGATAGTTCCTAGCTAGAACAAGAGAAGCATCGTAGTACTTCGGGTAGCCGAAGACAATCCGAACAGCACGGTTGGAGATACGAGTAATGCGGTCCATTTGTGAGACTTGGAGGCTGTGCGCAAATGCATTAGAGCCGTATTCAAGTTGGGCTTGAATGAAGGAACAGTAGAAGACTCGTTTGGCAGCAGGTGTTAGATTGTGTTTGATTTTCCTGAACACAGCGAGTTTAGTGCCTATCTTGCGTTCCAGGAGCGTGATGTGATCTCGGTACGTAAGATGCTCATCGAACAGGAGGCCAAGGTATTTGATCGTGGCTGAAGGCGGTATGCTAGTGCTGTCAATTGACAATTGGAGATTAGCTGGGACCGCCTTGGACTTTGGGCGGAATATGATGAACTGTGTCTTTTCCGCGTTGAGTTTAAGGCCGTGGTCCCGGAGGAAGTTGCGGATTGACAGAACGTCTCTGGCCAAGTCTGCAGTGAGCTTCTGTGGATCCCTTCCGGATTTGTAGACAGAAACGTCGTCAGCAAACTGACGGACCTTGGTACTAGCAACACACTCTGGCAGTTTGCGGACAGCAAGATTGAACAAGACAGGTCCAAGGATAGATCCTTGAGGTACACCTCTGGAGGCAGAATAACAGGCACCTCTGCTAGACTTGGTGACAACTCTCTGCTGCCGGTCAGTGAGGTATGATGCGAACCAACGCAGTGCAACCCCTCCCACGCCAATCTCGAACAGTTCTTGGAGGAGCAAACTGTGGTTGACAGTGTCGAAGGCTTTGGACATGTCGAGGAAAGCTGCAGCCACATACTCGTTCTGGTCTAGACTTTGACTCCAATCATTTGCCACCAGAGCGAGAAGATCGTCGCAGGAGTGGTTTTTGCGGTACGCAAACTGAACTGCAGGGAGGGATTCCATGTGACTGGCGCTATCCATGTATTGCGTAAGTTGCTCTAGCGCACACCGCTCGAGAAGTTTGGACATGAGAGGAAGGAGGGAGATGGGTCTGTAGTTGCGAGGGTCGGAAGCGTCCCCACGTTTGTGGATCGGACGGACATGTGCTAGCTTGTAGGGCGTTGGGAATTCTCCAGTTTCGAGGGATAACGACAAGAGAGAGGCAAGCGTTGGTGCAATTTGATCAGGCACAAGTTTGTAAACGAGCGGGGGGATGGCGTCAGGACCGCTTGCTTTGCGACTGTCCATAGCACGGAGATGGAACTTAACGTCCTCCGCTGCGATTCGGGTAAAAGAAACTAGAGTGCCGTCTGACTGGGGGCCACACGGCAGACCAGGTAGAATGTTGGATGGTTGATCAGGCACGGATGCCAGCGTCAGGGCGTCAGAAGTCTCTGTCGGCAGCAAAGGTCCAACTATTTCTGAGAATACAGATGTAATGTCTGCAATACTAGCTCCAGGCTCACGGCTGACTTTCGTTCTGCCAAGTAGGCTGTTCATAGCGCTCCACTGACGTCTAGGGTTCCGTCTGTTGTTGATGAACTCGGCCTGAAAGTAATTGGCTTTCTTACGGCGCATGGTGATTTTGCACTGTCGGCGAAGCGCTCGGAAAGACTGGATTCGCTGCTGGTCACCCGGCTGTTTCAGCAGGAGTCTATGAGCTCGTTTTCTGCGGTAGAGCAGTTTACGTAGCTCGTCGTCGACCCATGGTGCGGGTTTATACTTAGTGGAAAAGGTAACTATCCTCACGGGGCAATGGTGATCAAGTGCTTCAGTGATGGAGCCCTGAAAAAGTTCAATGTTTGCATTGAGGTCAGTTGGTTGGTTCTCGACGATTGACATCTTCGAAGTGATCTCTGTCTGGAATGCCTGTGCGTTTATGGTTCTTATTGGAGGCTTCCGGGTTCTGACTGGTGGATTCTGCGGCGCAGAGTGCGATGTAGCCAACAGCTCTAAAACTACTAGTTGATGATCGGAAGCGTCGCATGGCTCAACGGAACAGCCATGGTACATGATGCTCTGTCTCCCTGAGGAATGAGAGATGCGTGCTGGTGGATAAATTGTACGGGGTAGTAAGATTAAGTCTAGCACCGATTGGCTCGGAAATCTGGTTGGGGACGTAACTACGTTCTGTAAGTTGGTAGCGTGGCAGAAGCTTAGGAAGTGCCTGTACTGCTGGTGTTGGTGGTCTGCGATGTTGACGTTGTGGGCAAAAGTCTTTGCCCGCAACCTCTTCCTTGCCAAAGACTTGAAAGAGTTTGTAAAAAATTATTTTGATTGTTTGGTGCAGTGCTTTTTTTCTTGTTCGTGTCTTTAGTTCAGTTTTGTACATTGTACATGTAGTACCGTATGTGATGGCGGCGACTGGGCTTGATCCCGATGGCAGCAGCGATTCTTCTCTGTCAGGAGACGATGGTGACAAGCCTAGAGTCACTGGTAGCTACTGTTGTGTTCCGTTGTGCAAATCTGAGTATGGAAAACCAAATTCACCAAAGTTCCATGACTTTCCAACCGATCGTGCTTTGAAGTCTGCTTGGCTACATGCCATTCGTCGTGATGAAGGGAAGCACTTCAAGGTGAAGCCGAAAACAACAAAAGTTTGCGGACTACACTTCCAAGAAAGTGACTATCGTGTTGTGAGTGATCGTGCTTTGAAACGAAGACAAAAGGAGGGAAAGGGTGGCAAACCTCGACCGCGCTTGGTACCTGGAACAGTACCTACCGTCTTCTCGTTCCATAAATCAGCGACACAGGGCCCTTCGCGAAAACCACCAGCTAAAAAAGCGGGTGTTCTTGAAGCCGGTTACGTCAGACTCCAGTTCGAGTGACGAAGATGCTCAGTCAATGGTTGTGGATGACGGTGAGGGCAGCCACCAAGACGACTCAGTGGATGAGTTGGAGAGACTCAGGCAACAAGTAGCAGAATTGAACTTGAAAAATGAGAAGCTTGACTTAGAACTGCAGTCCGCTAAGTCGTCTCGGGATGTGAGTGTGGGTCTTTGCTCCAAACTGTGGAAAGAGCAAAAGACATTGGAAGAGGAGCTCAGGCAGACAAAGGAAAGCCTGGTCCTGCACAAATTTGACATCCGTAGGTTCTCTGAGAAGGCCCACATGGTGAAGCTCTACACCGGCTTCACGTCATTTGACATGTTGATGGCATGTTTTCACTATCTGGAGTCAGACGCTGCTGAGATGCGAGCTTGGAAAGGATCGAGGACGAAGCTTGATGGTGAGCGACTCGGGAGAAAGAATGGTCCATTGCCTAAACTCAGCCTGGAGATGCAATTCTTCTTTGTATGTGTCAGGTTACGGCAAGGACTCGTGTTGGACGATCTGGCAGATCGATTCAAGGTGGACAGTTCAACCCTGTCAAGCTACTTCACGTCATGGGTGAATTTGATATATGTGACCTTTAAAGAAATGCTGGTGTTTCCGTCTCGTCGGCGTATCGACAAAGACATGCCCAAATCTTTCAAGATATACTACCCCACTACTAGAGTCATCACAAGCAGAATCGCTTAACGTTTTCCACCGGAAGCAGCTCCGACGGCTCATTGGCATAGTCTACCCAGCCAGGATATCAAATACTGAGCTGTATGAGAGGTGCAACACGGAACCACTATCTGACATCGTGGACAGGAGAAGATGGCAGCTAACCGGCCATATTCTCCGTATGGACAGGGATGCGCCGCCATGGATCGCGCTGACGGGCTATTTTGCGGGAGATGCCAAGGCTGGGCGTGGACGTCCAAGGACATCCATTGCGACGCGCATCACAAGCGACTTACAGAGGAGGAACATCGACTTGAAGCGCAGCAGTCAGCTGGGGAATGTGAGGGCCATCGCTCTGGACAAGCCTACATGGAGAAATCTGGCCGACAATCCATGATCTGGCGTCACAGGTCATCAGTGCGCCGTGTTAATAATTACCTTGATAATGGAATTTGATCATAGGAGATAGGACAGAAGCGGAACGTATAATTATACCCACATAATTATATTATTACGCGTGCTGTGGTATTATTATTATTATTATTACTAGAGTCATTATTGACTGCACCGAGTTTTTCATCGAGCGGCCGTCCCGTCTGTCCACCAACAATGCAGCATTCTCCGCTTACAAAAATCACACCACGTGCAAGTCCCTCATTGGAATCACTCCTAACGGAACTATCAGCTTTGTCTCCACGTTGTATGAGGGGTCAATCTCGGACAGGGATATAGTCATTGACTCGGGCTTCATCTCACTGATGGACCATGGTGACTCAGTCATGGCGGACAAGGGCTTCAACATCCAAGACCTCCCTGCTCCATACGGTGTCCGGCTGAATATTCCACCATTTAGCACCAAGGCACATCAAATGCTCCCCCAGGGTGTTGTCGAAGCGAAGTCCATCGCTGCTGTAAGAATTCAAGTGGAAAGAGCCATCAACCGCATCAAGCAATATCGTCTTCTGGATGGTGTCATTGACAACAATTTATTTGATATTCTTGAGCAAGCTGTCTTCTCAGCGTGTGTTTTATGCAATTACCAACCCACATTGGTTGCTACCTGATATGGTCTCGATGTCAATACAATTTTCACACCTTCATTCATAAATCGCCCTGTCCTGTTGAACAATGTACATAATTATGTAAATAAGCGAACATTTCTATATTATTAGTAGAAAGGAAAAGGACATATGGAAACGAGTTAAGAGTAACTCTCCACCACTGTACCTAGATACTATATACAGTCAGAAAGTGCAACAACTAGGCACAAAACTGACAGAGTACTGAGACATTCGACGTCCTGACACCTAGCTTCAACACATCTCCGTAGCGCTAACCGACAGCCTTCCAACTTGGAAGGTTCAAGGTTATGGAAAGACCAAAGAGGGGAAGGCAAGCGCAACGAAAACGAGCACAAGCTACAGTCCCAACGGAACAAAGAATGTCGATTGTCACTGGACGATGACGAGACCAGTAGGCGATTTGACAAAGCGGTCTAACTACAATTCGAAGCAGCAAAGCAGCACACCACCCAACTTGGGTGGGTCAAAAATATCAAAGATAAGTTAAGAAGGGGGAAGCTTTGCGAGAACGAATTGTACAAGCCGAAATCTAAACTCCTACAGTACTCCTCATGCATGACATTGTGATGGACTAGTTGACTACAAAACAAGTTGTTTCACACGACGTACGTTTCGCCGTATGGTTCGTGACGGCTCATCAGGTGTGCAATTTGAAACTCGGGTATTGAGCCAATAATAAAAGTAGAAAGGAAAAGGACATATGGAAACGAGTAACTCTCCACCACTGTACCTAGATACTATATACAGTCAGAAAGTGCAACAACTAGGCACAAAACTGACAAAACTTTGGTTTAACAACGTTTCCATAATTATGTCCTTTTCCTTTCTACTTTTATTATTGGCTCAATACCCGAGTTTCAAATTTTTATATTATCACAGACATAAACGGTGGTGTTCCCAGAAACTGTATTATTTAGGTGCAGCTGTGCGCATTATTCTTTCTATTTGCTGAGAGCGTTGTCTCGTAAAAGACCTCGGGGGACCTCGGTCTTTTACTCGTTCTATATTTCATATATTGACCTCTTTAATCGTGCAATAAGTATCTATTATTGCACGATTAAAGAGGTCAATATATGAAATATAGAACGAGTAAAAGACCGAGGTCCCCCGAGGTCTTTTACGAGGTCTATATTTCATATATTGACCGATTATGAGGGCAATAATAGATTTATCACGACATAGCATACCTAAAACTGGTTTTGCTTTGCTACTGTGAAGAAAATAATACTATTGTAATAGTATAATAGTATGTAGATATGCCGTTTACATTGGACATTACTTCTGTGTAAACCGAAGTTTTCAGTTGTCTCTTGTAGTATGTTCCCCAAGTTCTTTGACTGAGAATCTGACAGTTTGGGTTCAAATCCCAGCATATGGCTTCAGATTTTTCTTCTTTCAGTTCTGATTTTTTTCTAAGTTGAGGAAAAAGTTCTAAGTCCTAGGGCTAAGTGGTCAATAATAAGTGGTCAATATAAGCGGTCAATATATGCTGATATTTGACCGCTTATCACAAGTTTCTGTGGGGGTCAATAATAAGAGAGTGATAATAGATACGTATCGATTTCTATATAGCGATTTCTATTTTAACGACAGATTTCGCCTCGTTAACTCGTTAGAGTTACCACTTCGTTATATATGGCTTTTACAGTAGGGCTTTGAAACGCAAGATCATAACGTGAAGCAACTTGGAAGAATGGGTATGAATGCGAAGTGTATGGGGGAATGCATGTAGGGCGATAGTGCGGGTTCGAATCCCAGGATATGCATGAAAAAATAGGAGAATTGAAAAATTTATAACATCCCTATGATTTTTTTGCCGTCAGATACGGGATAGCGCCAGGCGTGACACAAACAAACACACAAACACACAAATACCAAATTAAAGCTGTGTGGACTCTGGCTAGCGCCAGACGTTACTGAAGTAACGTCTTCTGCATAGCTACGGGAATAAAGATTATTATTATAGTGCCGGCAGAAAAATGGCAGAATTAGGTACTTGTTGTGGTATGTTTCATGCATGTTTCGTGCCGGGATAAAGAAGATGAGCAGAATTCAAGAAAGTGCCTGCCATTAGGTTTGTGTGGTTCTTCCAATTTCACTGTTTTTCGAGCAGGATCTGCAAATATTTCGAACAAGTTACAATATCGTCCATTGGCTACCGACTGGACCGACTACGCCGATTGACAGAATCCAATGTGAACTTCCTCTCTGCGTGCTTGTGCACCTATGCACTCTTTGAGTTACCTCTGTTGACGCTACAAAATCGCTTATCATATCTCCAGTACTAAAGTCATAGTGATTTGGTTTTCGCTTCTACCCCCAGCCACACGTTAAATGCGCCCACCCCTCATCAGTTGAGTTTGAATAGACTGGGGAAGATTGTGTCTGAAGAGCACCACTTATTATAGTGCTATCCAGGCACAAACTTCACCCGGGATACAAACTTCCAGAGACGCTCCGTTTCCAGCGCCACAAACACCTCGTAAACACCAGATAGCAGCGCGAGTCAGTGTCGCTCATGGAGGTGCTGAACAAACAATGAGGACCGTTGGCCATTCACAACGCTGTTGCCTCCAAACCATCTAATTCGCAAGCTCGCGCCGGAGGCAACAATGTGAAGGGGAGGTTGGTGCCACTTCGGCGATACTTGGGGGATTGAACTTTTTCTGAACACCTAAGACACGTGCAAATGCGACTCACATACATGTACTATCATGTATAGTCATGGTTACAGCCTTTCGCCTCTGTTGTGTGTACATGTAGGGTACCCTATAGGAAGGCCCTAGGCCCTGTGAGGATTGTCATGTTCAAACTTTTATAATGATAATAATCGCCTTCTTTCCTTTGCATAATTGAGTGGATTCTCCATGATCCACATGCACAGGCTTCAGCCTAAATCAAGGGAGCCTCCGTCGACAGCTTATAAAGAAGAAGGAGCCGTAAAGTCGGGGCCAAAGCAATCCTACCAACGAGGCAAAAGCAGCTCCGTATTTCCGTTTTTGCCCGGTCCATAAAGTACAGTATGAACTCATCAGTACAATCATATCTCGTCATATTCTTAATTTCGGCAACTCGGCTATTATTAAACAGCATCCATGTGCTTCTTTCGTCTTGAGGGTTCGACAATGGGAAGTAGCCATGTAGGGGCGTGAGCTCGCCTCTCGGAATCTGGAGTACAGCTCGCTCGACGCGACCGAAAACGGAGTGAAGAGGCGCCATATCTAGATCTCGTATTCTTGATCTGTTGCGCATGGGTCATGGGAATTGTTGTAGTCAGTATAGTATAGTATCGTATTTATTCAGATTTCTCTAGGGCAGTCCCCAGTGACTCCCCGCAGCTCCTATGGTCTCCTTACGGGGCACCCTAGCCAATCTGGGATTGCGATACGAAATTGATTTGGTGAAGCAAGGCGGACCGATGCCGGAACTGAGTTCCAGCGGTACGGTCAGCGGCTAAATAAGAAAGAGAAGAATAACCAAATCGAGAGGAGGCACGTGGTGCGACTGCGTCTTGTCTTTCGTCTTGATTGTATGCATCAGTACATGGACAGTTTTTGGATGCCATTGTACGCATTTATAGTGCTACTTGAGTAGGGGAACTGTTTTGGGATCCCTAGACTACCTCCAAAAACGGCCACCGGCCACTAAATGGGCGCAGAAAGGAGCATCGCGCGAAAGAGGATGCGCTGCAGCATGCAGGCTGCAATTAGCTCAGCACATCGTACATCTGCAACTTCTAGGCATCCCAAACGGGTGCGCGCGCACGGTGTCTTCAGAGCAGACAGACAGTACGCAGTAGTTAGGATCTAGGAGGCACTGGTCGGTACAAACACCCAAAGAGAGAAACCCTTTTGGGAGCCGGATCATCCTTTTGAGAGCCGCACGTAGAAAAAAAAACGCGCGTAGAATGCGGGGCTTAAAGAGACCCCTTCGATGCCTAAAAGGACAGAGAAAGGTGCTAGTCGTACAACTGCAGTCAGCTGGCCATAAAAGAACATCGAGAGTGGCGCAGGCTTTAGTTAGACCACTTTCCGTTCATTGTCCAGTTTCACATTTCTCTCCTCTCTCCCAAACAAGGATATCATCAAGAATGGCATCGTGTGGATCCCGAGTAAGGCCACCGCCGGCATTGACACTGGTGCTGCTCCTAGGCCTAGCTGTGGTTCTTCCGTCATGCCACACTGCCAGCATCGACATGCGTAAGTACAGTACAAGATTGTCATAGGCATGCCATCCTGCTACGCTAGGGTATGACTCTGGGCCTTGCAATGCCTCTCGCGAGACTAGCCTGCATGCATGCCTGCCTTGCCACCTGCACTGCTGATGGCGACTGAGCTCAATCATTGCTTTATCTGTCTCGCGACCGTTAGTTTTCCTGATCCATTCACTCCAAATACGGTCACTTAGAACTTAAGTAGCGGTTAAACGACTGAGTTGCTATGTAAGTAAGACTCAATAAAGTAGAGTGGATAGAAGGAAAGCCATTAGACACGTGAGTCCTTTTCGCTTTTGCACACAGCACAGTACAAGAACGGTCGGTGAAAAAATTCGTTTGACAGGGGGCTCTTTGAATGTTGACACATAAGGTGTGTTTCCGTCAGTCGTGAAAGGGTGGATGAACATGCATGTGTATGCACATGTACAGTTGTTGATGTCTGTCTATGCAGTGTTTGTCACTGAAATGTGTATACATGTCACGTCTGTCTATGCAGTGTTTGTCCATGTAATGTCTATTTATGTAATGTCTGTCTATATTAAACTGAAGAATACGCTAATAGGGGCAACCAAACTAGAAATCAGATTTTTCTGCAAATGAAACAACCAAACTCCTTACCTGTGAACATCTGGGTACGAGGTGCTAGGAGGAAAACATAGGATATGTTTCTTCCAGTGCTGCAATCACTCCTGTGACTTTGTCCCTCAGTGGCACAGGGTACTACAATTGTCTCTTTCTAATCCCGCACCTTGAGTAACGGCATTTTCTGCTGGATAAACAAGGGTGCTGGATTATCAAATGACTCTGCCTGGCCCACCTATTAGCATTCATGTTTGCGTTATGCGCAGGGATGTTCTGTGTCAATCCAGGCACTTTGCGGAATGCGTGTCTAACTTATGCAGCGCGTAACTGTTTGTAGCATGTGAAGACTTTGCCCTGATAAGTTAGTTCATACACATCTTGATCTGATCAAACTGGCATATCTGGGCACCGCTGCAGGCTGCGATGTGTTACTGTTGGGGTTATGAAATCGAGTTACAGTTTTTTTGGAGTGTAAGCTACACACCCATTCCTTGCCAAGAAATGCAGACGTCATAACTATTTATCATCGTTAATTTGATCATCGCAGTGTAAGCCGCATCCTACCTTTTTGGGTGAATTTTGAGTGTTCGAAGTTTGTACTACGAAAAGCATCGTATGTACAGGTTGAGCGATCTGTTGCAAAAATCGCTCAGTGGATCCAGAAATGAAAGTACCGGATTAAAGCGTATAAAATGAAATTAAAAATGTGCATTGTCAGAAAGTGTGCTGGTTTGCAAGGGTTCCAGATTAACAAGTGCTCAATTAGAGAGGGGCGCATGATCAGATTCCATTGAGCAGCAATGTATGCACCCTGTTGATGCTCAGAAGCATGCATATTTTGCATTACAAGTCATGTCTCCATGTTCGCTTTGCTTTTTTTTGCCACGTGCAGGCACCTTCAGGTGCGGTGCTTCCACGTATCTCAGTGGCGACCATGGCGTCACACTGGACAGCGCACGCCAGAGCTGCCTGAACGCCAACTCTACTCTGCTCAACCATCTCTTTCTGGCTACTCTGAGCGTTGAGGAGCGCGGCTGTGTGCTCAACAGGGCTAATCCTATTTGGAACGTCGACGCCAACGGCAGGCAGTATGCGTTTGATGCGGCCCTGGGCGTTCAAGACTTCACTATTCCCCAGAATGATGAACAAGTATTTGGTTTTGTTTGTCTTCCAAGTGAGTATTGGATATCTATAAAGGTGTTATGTGTTGTGCGTTATGCAGTGACAATTCACAATATGGATCTCAATAAACAATCGGGGGGGGGGGGGGAATAAGAGTGAAGTGAGCGCTCATGTGCAAGTTCAGAACCATCCGTTTCCTCTTGCGTGAAAAGACTAGGCGGCAGGGTGTGGATGAGTGCAGATAATCTAACACTCGCGACAGAGAACCAAAGTGTCTACAACAGCATCCTGGAGTGAACGTGTACATGTAATTCTTGTTTCTGTTTCTCATTTACCCACACATGCGTTAACCCCATGGGTGATCTCACTCATGAGCTACATGCAAATTGTTTCTTGGTATCATCATTATCGACTGAGAACCGTAGTGGTCACGAAGTGACACAAAAGCGAGACAATTAATCGGGGTAGCACACTGACGTAATTGCATTGGCATTGTTTACATTGGCAAAATGGGTGGCACATGCTGGCTTGTATTTGTAACCACATACAGATTGTGCTTTGTGCTGTTCTCTGTGATGATATTCCCCATCAGTGTTTTCTTCTTTTCAAGTTGATGTGGATAGGAGCATGTACGTTGTTCTCCAGTCAAGAGTCCTTTTCATTTAGTTTCTTTTTCTTCCATTTCCAAGAA
>NC_088645.1:34446119-34459619 GCF_964019385.1 Sycon ciliatum
GGTCACGTGGGTCTCCCCAGCACAAGAGAGATAGACTCAAAACGAATCTTGGAAAGATGACTCGGGGATTGAACCACTCAACGACCGACACTGTTGTCCGCTCCTCATTTCCTTGTTTTTCAGGCATCAATCGTTGCGTGGCGGTAGAAGAGACTTGCAATTTCATATATCCAGTCTGTGTCAACTCGGATATTGGCTTTAAGTGTGAACGTAAGTTATGAAACTTGTTGTGAGTATTAGGGTTGGCAATATGGTAGGTCAGGACTATGCTGAAGAAAAGTCCAGATGCCCGAACCGTTTTCAGCCCAATTTTGTCAAATTCTTAGGGCTTGAAGAATCATGAAGGCACACACCTAATTCAAACATATTGTTAGTGTTCCCTGAATCCTACTTTATGTATACCCTCGTTTCCATGTCGGGACCCTTTGAAACTTTTTCAAACCCCTATACTGTGAAAAGCGGAAATTCGCAGCAGCCTGTGTAGTGTCACAGGAGGTGTGAGTTTTGTGAATGTTGAACGGTCTCTGCTTGGAAGAAAGCTGCACCATAGCTCAGTGGTAAGAGCATCGCTGGCCTCAAACGAAGGTCCCCGGTTTGGGTCCTGGTGGTGACAGTAAATTGTTTTACAGACTTTCCCTTTCCAACTCGTTCAACAAATGAAAATTGCCATTAAAGATTTTTAAAACTAGCAGTATCAGCCAGCATGTGTACGCTGCTGCGCGAGGACATACAACGCTTTTCCGAATCCCTGTACGATATGCGACTAAAATGCTTTGAAACCTCATTCATCAGTAAAAGTAACATACCCAGAGAAGATAAGGGATATACTTATATTTTCAAGCTCTTTTTTATGTCTGCATGGCACTAGTTTGAACCTGACTGGAGCAATCAGAAAGAACGCGTTATTGAATTTCGGATATACTCGTAAGATCAACGTTATGCATGCAGCCTTCATTCTATTCAAAGCGTTTTATCTCCTCGCGCAGCAGCCTACACATGCGGGCTGATACTGCAAGTAATCTAAATTGGGTTGAAACGGGTAGGAGTTTGGTCGGGTAACGAGTTCGGGTATTGCTATCGGGAATTTGACATATTAGTAGTGTGTACAACGAGTGGGCGCTTGCGCTGCAAAGACAGTGTACAGTGGACATGCAGCCATGTTTCTTATACAGTTGAAAATGCAGTATTTCAACTACTACCCGGATACCCACTCGAATTACGGCTAGCATGAGCACTCTACTACCCGATGACACCCCTAATCAAATTCTACATCAATGACATGAGGGGCTTGTGACATGCTGTTGGCTGATTCTTTGCACTGCGTGTTTCATGTGTGCGTGTGTCGCATGTGTGTGTGTATGTGTGTGTGTGGCCGTATGTGTGTGCGTACACGCGTGTGCCTCCATTATCTAGGTGAGCCTGCGCCTCCTGTTGTTCCCGGTTACCTTGCTAATTTTCTTGCTAATTTTCAATGAGCAAGTTGGTCCTACCTTGCTACACCCTAAGCATCCCTAACATGTGTTGTACAAGGAGGAAAACTTCATTCTGCCAGCGGAGAGGGATGAACACAATAACGTGGAGTACTATAAGTCGCCTGATGATTGCATTGAGCAAAAACCAAATCTGTAGACCTCCGTTGTGTCTTTTGTGTGTGAATTATTTTGTGTGTGAATTATTTTGTGTGTGAATTATTTTGTGTAGATTATCTTGTTTTTGTCCTCTAACTCTGCTACGCTCTCTGTAGATTTGCACTTCCTACAGTGCACAGAATGTACTTTCTGTTCTCATTCTCTCGTGAATGGCTACGAATAAAGACGGTCATTGAACTCCGAGTAGCACTGTGTGTGTGTGTGTGTGTGTGTGTGTGTGTGTGTGTGTGTGTGTGTGTGTGTGTGTGTGTGTGTGTGTGTGTGTGTGTGTGTGTGTGTGTGTGTGTGTGTGTGTACGTCGTCAGTCCTTTTTCTGCACCTTGTCCTCACCCACTTACTGAGGTGTGGTGAGCCCATAAGTGGGATCATTTTCAAGTCCACCCAGAGTTTGGGGGATTTCAGGGGGTGTCGGCCGTTGGCCGGTTCAATAGCCAGTTGAGTCATCTTTCCAGGATTCCTTTTGAGTCTCTCTTCCCTCTCCCGGGGAGACCCAATTGACCAGTTTTGGCAGTGTGCAACAAGTACAAGTGTGTGTTTGTGTGTGTGTGGTGTGTGGGGTGTGTGTGGGTGTGCGTGTGTGCGTGTGTGCGTGAGTGCATGAGTGCGTATGTGTGTGTGTGTGTGTGTGTGTGTGTGTGTGTGTGTGTGTGTGTGTGTGTGTGTGCATGAGTGGGTGTGGTTGATGGTGTAACGTTAGTGTTGGACCTGTCACCTCTGTCAAAGGTCAAGGTGTGTGTGTGTGTGTGTGTGTGTGTGTGTGTGTGTGTGTGTGTGTGTGTGTGTGTGTGTGTGTGTGTGTGTGTGTGTGTGTGTGTGGTGTGCGTGGTGTGTGTGTGTGTGTATGTGCGTGTGTGCGTGTGTGCGTGAGTGCATGAGTGCGTATGTGTGTGTGTGTGTGTGTGTGTGTGTGTGTGTGTGTGTGTGTGTGTGTGTGTGTGTGTGTGTGTGTGTGTGCATGAGTGGGTGTGGTTGATGGTGTAACGTTAGTGTTGGACCTGTCACCTCTGCTGGCTTGAGGTGCATACGCATACCAGTTGAGAGTATATGGGGGAGTGTTTCATTGGCCAAGTTCAGTGCTGGCAACTGAAATCCGCCCCCCCCCCCCCCTAGCGTCTCGCACGAATCGCTAACGCGGTAGGCTACACAATTGTGAACAATGCACCTTATCAGTGCTGGTGGTCTGCATGGTAAACGGTTCGGAGGTCATGCAGATAGTGTTTTCAATGAAAAGCAGGGAAGAAATCATGGCAATACAGCACGAGTACAGTATTGTATGCTCGAACTCGTCTTCTTCAAAGTTCTTTCTCACACTGACACAGTACATGTAGCAGAAGATGCGAGTGAATCAGCCTTCATCAGGTATCACGGGGCGGACGAGATAGTGGCGGGTAGTCCGCAAAACTCCGTTTACATGTACATGTACATTACATTCGTACATTATGCATGTTACGAAGTCATGACCTCTGGATTTTAGCAGTCATGATATGACTGCAGGCTATCGATATTGCTCGAAATTAATATATAGTTGATGTTCGGTCATGATGGAAGGAGACTTGAAGTTGAGCTACGAGAGATGAGCTGATTATTCGCAGGGTGAGGGTGACATCCGTTGGACGAGTATGATGATTACGAAGACCGTGAGTTGAACATGATAATTTTCAAAGGTAACTCACGCTATTTTGGCAATGAAATAATATTTTTACTGAAGTACAAAAGAAATCAAGTGATGAATAGAACTAGTGAAGATGAATAGAAGAAGTAATGTTTTCTCTTTTCCATGTTGATCTCTAACATGCATGGACACCTTGATATGGGGATACTCCTGTATATTGTTGTACTTATGGCCACTTGCAACTTGCAAGTACGAAAAAAGCACAATTTACCAAACTTTGAGGCTCCATAAGTACAACAAAGTGAATATATATCTCCGCGTGCCAAAGCATAATATGAGGATTTTACGAGAATAATGCGAGAATCCTTGAAAGCATAATTCCATGATTTCGCGAGCATAATCCGCTGGAGCCTAAATATTGGTGAGTCCTTTTGTGACTCAACAGATGGATTCATTAAAAGTCCTTTCCTTTCAAGATAGCCATCGAGCGCAGCCAGGTCCTCACTCAGTCGAGTCGTTACTGTTTGACACGAATGGCTACGGATATGGAAGGTTATTATAATCTGCGGAGAGTTTGTTAGACGAATGCCTGAAGCATTGTGGTGCATCGCGGATGTATATACAAAAGAGCAGTGGCCCAAGAACGGAGCCTTGAGGGACGCCTCTTGTGCATGCACGGGCATCACCGAGTGGATGTCCTACTCGAACTCTCCGAACGCTGTGGTTTATTACGTAGCTTGCAAACCATGCAAGGGCGGTGCCAGCTATACCCACGTTCTGCAGTTCATTGATTAGGCCGTGATGGTTCACTCGGTCAAAATGTAATGCTTTGCTCGTGTCGGCAAATACTACCCCACAGTACTCAAGGTAGAGGGTGACAGACAAATATGGTAGAGGGTGAGAGACAAAATATGCCATGTACTTGTAGAAATCTACATTACAGACAAGTGCAATACATGGGAAATGTGTTTCTGACCTGTGGTTTTCCTCTGCGCAATTCATTCTGACGTGGATGTTCAAGGACCAAAGTGGAAGCGTGAAAGCATCGTTCACATCCCCAGCACAATATAATCAGCGGTGTGGATGACCTGGCCAACATGTGTCCACATAAACGTTTCAGCGACAGAAGCGATGCTGTCTGGCGTGCACTCGCCTATTCTCAGTGCCGAAAGGCGGGCTCACGCCCCGACATGGCTACTCCCCCTTGTCTAACCCCCAAGACGAAATGATAGTAGCCGACTGGCCGAAATTTAAAAAAAAGTTTCTGGATGCAGCTCGCTACCAACCAAGCGCGACCCCTCGTACCAAGTGACGTCACGCAGCGAAACACCCAGCCACATGCACAGCGCTGTCAGCTGAAATCCGACCCCCTGAGCGGTGCGCTCACATCGCAAAGACCCAACACGGGATAGTAAAACTATGAAACAGAGACCGATAGAACGTGGACGCACCGCTAGGGGGTCGAATTTCAGTTGCCAGCACTGTGCTTCACAGGCCCGTGCCAAGTAGCTTTAACGTTTCTAGAGCGCACAGAGCAATCATACTTTTCCAGCAATAGGCAGTCGCCGACCATGCCCACAGTGGCCACCAAGGTCTGAAAAGGATTCTGTTCGGGCTTGCTGAACACATTACAGTATCGGCGTTCGCTGAGCCTTCGTCACGTCCAGTCTGCGATATGTGAGAAGGCCAAGGAGGATATTTTGGCTTACCTCCCGCCTAGAGCATTTTAAACAAGAGCTCAATAGGTTATTATAGACAGGGATACCGACTGTTCACTGAAAACAACTTCTACGAATGTCGTCTCATCGAAAGACCATTCGCATACTGGAATTGCATTCTACCCGACAGACCAGGCACAGAACGCGTGTCTCACCGTAACCAGGTTAACAGCGAAGCATCACTAAAAAGTTATTTGGTTGGTTGGTTTTTATTTCACTTCGCACATTCAAACGGGATGACGACCCAATAAAATGACGGCGAAGGCTTAGCCTAGAAGTGGCTATGGAAGAACATAGTAAAAGCTATGGAAGCACATAGTAAGAGAATAGGATACTAATATCTGCGGGTAAACGGGGGGGGGGAGAGAGAGAATACGATGTATCTGTGATACTACGTGCGGGTTACTGAACTGCACAGGGAGGGAGAGCAGAGCGATCAGCAGCAACTCGAACTACTCCCTACAGGCGTATGGTACACATGCATGCTTAAACTCAGGTAGCCGGGTAATTGTGCGGACCTCACCAGGGAGAGCGTTCCACAGCAGAGCACCAGCAACAGAAAATCTCCGCTGACCGCGGCGGCTACGGTTTGCCTGGCTTAGTAGGCCATTTGACTGCTGATGGCGGGTAGGGGTGCCTTGTGCCGGGGTCAGAAGCTGGGCGAGCACAGGGCTGGTGCCTGGTGATTTCACATAATATTATTGTACACACACCAAACGATCTATCAACCATAATATTCCGCTCGTACATTGAAAAACTACATTATTAATTTTTACTTGGACCTTGGAACAAGAGCAGGCAGGCACGTGGGAGACCATAACTGAGAAACTTAGGGTACTAGGTTCAGGTCCTGCTTGGTAGGGGAAGGACGTTGTCCAGCCGTTTTGTGACCCACAGTTATTTCATTGGGAACTCGTTGCCTGGCATGACGGCAACATGGACGCAGTCAATGGGATTTTGTTGGTCTTTGACCACTTTGTGGTGGGTCTTATCTAATTCTCTCTTCCGGTCGGTGTCTCCCGCTTCTGGGCAGGCATGCCCCATGCTTCATGCATGCTTTTGAATTTTGAATTCTTTATTCTCACGATGGCACCATCGCCAATAAGAGATATGCTTGTTCCTGTTTTTGTTTTTGTGATATGTAAGCACATGCACGTGTACGTGTACGTGTACGTGTACGTGTGCGTGTCTACAGTGTCCTGCCGCTACTAGGGCTTTGGCCGTGACCACAATTTATCTCCTCGTTTTCTCCTCTCTTTTCTCTTTTGCCAAGAGCTTTTTTCTCGCCGTGACCACTATTTATCTTTTATTTTTTCTTCTTTTTCTCCTTTGGAGAAGTGTGTGTTCCTCCCTACATGAGAGCTGGCGAATTTCCTGCAGATTTGAATTCTCACTTGACTGACTCACGACTGCCATCCAGAGCACACGAGAAGTCCATCGAACCGTCCACTCGGCAAACTTGCAAGAAAGCACCACTCCCTGCTCAATACACAGTGTTTCGGGGAATTCACCCCTCACCAGTTGAGCTTGAGTAGGCTGAGGAATATTGTACCTGAAGAGCACCACTTATATAGTGCTCTCCAGGCACTATCATCACCAGGATACAAACTTCCAGAGACGCTCCGTTTCTAGCGCGACACACAGCTCGTGAACACCAGATAGCAGCGTGAGTCAGTGTCGCTCATGAAGGTGCTGAACAAGTGCTGAGGACCGTTGGCCATTTACAACGTTGTTGCCTCCAAACTATCTAATTCGCAAGCCCGCGCTGGGGACAACAATGTGAAGAAGAGGTCGGTGCGACTTCGGCGATATTTGGGAATGTGTGTGTTGCTCCGTAACCGGGAGCTCGCGGTTTTCCCGCCGACTTGAATTCTCACTTGACTGACTCACGACTGCCATCCATAGCAAAGGTGAAGTCCATCGAACCGTCCACCCGGCAAATCTGCAAGAATGCACCACTCCCTGATCAATACACAGTGTTTCAGGGAATTCACCCCTCATGAGTTGTGCTTGAGTAGGCTGAGGAAGATTGTGCCTGAAGAGCACCACTTATGTGCTCTCCAGGGACAATACATCACCAGGGATACGAATTTGCAGAGATGCTCCGCTTCTAGCGCGACAAACACCTCGTGCACACCAGACAGCAGCGTGAGTCAGTTTCGCTCATGGAGGTGCTGAACAAGCGCTGAGGACCGATGGCCACTCACAACGTTGTTGCCTCCAAACTATCTAATTCGCAAGCCCGCGCTGGGGACAACAATGTGAAGAAGAGGTCGGTGCGACTTCGGCGATAGTTGGGGAAGTGTGTGCCTCCTTAATTTCTTTTTTCTTTCTTTTTTCTTTTGCTAAGAGCTTTCTTTTCCCATATTTTCTTTTCATCTGTGTCTCATTTCTAAGTTTTCCCATTCCTGGGTTACTTGGACCTCATTAGCTTCCTTGTCATTGGACATGTTCAGTCCATTCGTTGTCCATACCTTGCGAAACAGCATACATGGACGACGGTAACCTGTACTCCACGGACCGTCAACATCTAGCGTGCGCACTAACAGAGGCAGAGATAGTGTTCAAAGAGTGGAACCTCAACATCAACCCTACCAAGACCAAGTGGACCCATCTATACCAAGAAGAGGATGTTGCAAGAAGAGGTGAGGAACGATGGAGGTCCACCCGGTTGCTTGGTTCACTGTACGGAGTAACAGAAGACCTCAAACGCCGGCGCCAGCAAGCCGCATCTGCCTTCAACACACTTGTCAGCCTGTGGATGCGGAGACAAGTTATCTCTGAAGCAACCCGCCTGAGGTTGTTTGATGCATTTGTGCTATCTATTTTGACCTACAACTGTGGCGTGTGGGTGCTTTCATCCCGGGATGATACAGCAATGGATGCGTTCCACAGAAAGCAGCTCCGCCGTCTATTAGGGATATCTTACCCGGAAATTATCTCCAACACAGACCTATTAGTATATACCCGCTGCAATGTCGAGCCAATATCCATACTAAGCAGAAGACCACGATGGAAACGGTTTGGTCATATTCTACGCCTCCCTGAAGCAACTCCAGCGCAGGTGAGCATGACAGCGTATTTCCAGCGACAGAATCGGGGCTGGCTCGGACGCTCGCGCATCACCCTACCAGTGGTGATAGACAACGAATTAGCCAAGGCAACGTCCATGCGTCTCCGGAGTCTGAAGGACCTGGAGACACTGCGTTTGGTGGCTCGGAACAGGCAATTACTTAAAACGATATAATCGCACAGGTCACATTGTAGAGTGCAGATCACCTAGTGCTTTCAACAATAATATCGTACTTCCACATTATGGGAATTTAGTATAACCCCACACCCGTCATTGTTGAATATTCGATAATAGCGTGGATGTCCCCAACAATAATATATTTTCATTTTTTGTTATCCTCTCCCATGCCGTTGTACATAAGCGGCTTGCCGCGGATATGTCAATACTGTATATTACTAGTTTTTTTTGTTTGTTTTTTTGCTCAGAAGCTAGCATACCTGATGAGGAAAATGTTATTAACTCCAAAGCACGAAAAAGACCAAAAACTAAACCAAGAACATGTGCAATACCATGTTATTTAGAAAGACAGGACAAGTGAATAATTAGTCAGTCTACTAGTCCATTTGGTTTGCGAATTCAAATAAACACAACCAACCATCACCTTCCATCGCTTTAGGAGTTCCAGCTGCGCTTTGATCCTAGAGGGTGGTGCAGTGGCGTTCCTGCGCTTTGATCCTAGAGGGTGGTGCAGTGGCGTTCCTGCGCTTTGATCCTAGAGGGTCTGAGAGGGTGGTGCAGTGGCGTTCATGCGCTTTGATCCTAGAGGGTGGTGGCGTTCATGCGCTTTGATCCTAGAGGGTGGTGGCGTTCCTGCGCTTTGATCCTAGAGGGTGGTGCAGTGGCGTTCCTGCGCTTTGTTCCTAGAGGGTGGTGCAGTGGCGTTCATGCGTATGCGCAAAACTCGGTCTCCAGCTGAGTCTCACGTGAACCGTAAAAAAATGGAATACTACAGTCCATTCAGAAAAAAATGAACTTCTAGCTTTTGGCCATAAATGGGTGAAACGTTGAGTTTTTTTAGAATTTTTTCCTGCAATCCCATATGGAATCCTCTTCCAATTATGTTTCTGAAGTTTTTTTGTCCAAAAAGCAAGCCATAGCAAGAATAGGATTTCGGCCAGGTTTTGCCCCAAAAGCACTGAATTGGGAAAAACCATCAAAATCCAGGCCGTTTGACCCCGCCTGCAACAGTGCATTCTGCGGTTCGAACCCCAGTTCAGGCACCCTTTTTGGACCCTTTTTCAAATTTCAAAGTTCGCAGCACTGCACTGTGTACGATGAAATCACGAAAAATCGCCAAATACGGGAGCTCGCCAGAGCCAGGACCCATCTTTTTATGAATGGACTGTAGTAGGTTCTACGGCATTATGTGCCAAGTCTTTTTTCCTCTCACTGTAGAGTCTCAAGTGTATTTTCGTTGGCGCTTATATTATGGCGCTATAACGTGACGCCTCAGTCATTGTATCTGCCAGGTTCTTTCGAGATCGTACTTGTATTTATATACACAGAAGTCTTGCTTGGTAGTTTATCATGTTTTTCGATTTTGACAGCATGTTACAAGGCGAATGGTCGCAAGACCGGGACTCTGCCAACCGGGCTATGTGTGTAGTCAGGAGCACTACGCGTCCTCGCCTTGTAACATGCTGTCAAAATCGAAAAACATGATCATATTTCCACTCTGCGAGCATGCATGGCAGTGCAATGTAGTGATACCTGTTGTGCTTAGTAGCAAGAAGGTGTAACTATAAGCTCCTTAGATACGCTCACTAGCGCGTTTGGAATGAGACTACCACCCGTTATGGAATGCTCACCTTGGATGCAGACTTAAATGGGCGTGTGCACGTACACACGAGTGCTCATACTGTAGAAGACCAAAGTGGGCACGAGATTTCCGCAATGTTCACGAGCCATGCCAGTGTCTCTGCCAAATACGGGCTGAAGAAAGCACAGAGAAGTATTGAGGTCGAGAATTCAACAACAGAAGCAACGGCAGAGAGTTTATTGCAGGCAGAAGGGCAGTCTGTTTCTGTTTCGTTTGTTTCGTAATTCGGTGAGTGCCATTTCCCAAAGACCGTTCTTAGCAGTGTACTAAACACCGGTGATTGTTACTCAGTTCCTACACACTGGTAATTCAGTTTTCCTAGCTTAACTGCCATCTGTCAATTCCTCTCGATGACGTTTTTATCCCGGTGCGTATCTGTGAAGTACTTCAAGTGTCCCCCTCAACCAGGTCAGTTTCTACCTCACTTATATAATTACTCTCCATCTCAATGTCTTAGTCGTACTTGTCCGTCGGTTCAAACTGCATTGCTTGGTTGTCACATGGCTACTAACCGGTGCAAGGACGGTGAGAGTCGTGTGATTTAGTTTACAAGTAGAGCGTTTCTGTACATATTGGTTTCGTTATTTGAATTCGCGAGTGCTCACGTGCTACAAGACCAATGACATACAAGCGACTTTGGCCACGGAGTTAACTTCCATAGAGATTATATTATATTTCCTCACTTTAGGCGACGTGGAGACAATAATTTAACGATAGCAATGAATAATATTAGTTCTGCGGTCATGGCTCATTTTTTAGCACTTTTTGAATAATTGTATCATTCCAATAATCATTTATTGCTCTGCTATACACTATTATTCTTCAGTCACGAAAATCCACTGATGAGAGTGATAAGAAAATCGATTTTGATAGACCTCTTTTGAGACTTCTTTGTTGTGTGCCATGACCGCGAAACTAATATTATTCATTGATATCATTACTTCACTTTGTTAAAGGATCAGTCGAGGAAGTGAACTGCATGAAAAGAGAAGAAAAAATGCCAGACCCACCAGGACTCAAGGGAAAAAAGGCCTAACTGCCATCAATGTGGGTGGCACGTGTCGTGAGCTGCCTTTGAAATGAAAAATAAACACACTTGTCAGAGCCTTCTGGGTGCGGCGTGGTCCCATAAGCTCGGATGGTGGGAGTATTGTTGATGGCAACCAAGGTCCTGGTCCTGGTGGGTCTGGCACTTTCTTTCTCTTTTCAGGCAGTTCACTTCCGGGACTGATCCTTTGACTAAGTGAAGTAAACCATTGTGTGATACAACATGCCCTCAAGTGCCAACAAGTGGTCTTGGATAAAGATTTCCACTAAAACCACTTGGGGACGAGACATGGGTGCACATGTGAGTTTCAGGTGCACTAGGTGCGCAGTACACGAGACCTTTCTGGGCCATCTTGCGCCACTGTTGCAGTCCGTGGTGATTTGTTGTTGTGTGACCAGTTTCTCTTTCTCCTCATGTTGAGCTGCTGTTCAGCAAGTGACGGTTCATGGCAGCATCATGAGAGTTTCTCCGATGGCAGGAGTTACTACCATGATGTCTCAGTGCTGGTGGCGCAGCGAAAAAGCATATGGAGGCGCTGAGTGCGTGCTTTCCTGCCACGCGGTTGCGTTTGGCTAGTGCATGGCTGTAAGAGAGTTCGAAATTTGACTACTTCTCCATCCGTGACTTCTCGCTCCACATATACTGGCATGCACAGAGACATAGACAGCAATAGCGGCAACACACAAAGTGAAGGGTAGTTGGCCGCAGCCAGATGTGAACCGGATAACGAGTGACGTATAGAAGCAAGGACTGAGAACAGAGTGTCTCAGATAGAATAGGCGTGCCAGTGGATAGCAGAAATAGGCCATGATGCAGAACCACTTGGGACCGTCAGGTTAATTTTCCTGGGCCGAGCCAGCCGGGAAAAAACCCTCGCGCCGACGGACGCAGTTGTGAGGGAAAAAACCGGGTGTATATCCCCAATGGCGATTAGGCATCATGTAGGCATGGCAAGCACATCACGGCAAACATTGATAAAAAGCAACGATAATATGCACAGAAATGAAGGGTGGGAGGGCAGGGACACTGGTGAGATCCAAAACTGACCGAAGAAGTCAGGAAAAGAAGCGACAATAAAGAACACACCAGATGCCATATTTGCAACAGAAAATATTTCGCGAGGAATACAACTTCTTTCGGCATGTGTATTTGTTGCTCTCTGTGGTACCGCAGGGTTTCTTCCCCACTCTTGCGGGTCTGCTGTGTTCAAGGAATCAAGGATGGCGACCATGGGCCATCTTGCAGGTAGGCTCCTATTGGTTTAATGAATCTCTAGAGCTATGCAGGTTGAAAAATCTTTAAACTATTCCAAACCAGACAGGGCCTAGTAATACTAAAGGTTGACTTTTTGGATCTACTTTCAAGTTGATCCAGCTCCATTTATGTTTGCGGGTCTTTCCTCCGTGGCACGGTTCCATATTCTTCGGAAGATCTGGAACCAATTCGTGGTAGGGTCCGGAAGAAAAATTGGCAGAATTCGGTACTTTTTCTGGTAAGCTTCATGCATGTTTGGTATGTGGATAAAAAAATGGAGCAGAGTGAAAAAAAACATAGACCAGAACTCAGATGGTGAGCCAAGGAAAAACTGTATTTAAAAATGGAACAAATAACTCTCGGGCAAAAGTTATTTTTTCCATGTTTAAATACAATCTTTTCCTTGGCTCACCATCTGAGTTCTGGTCTATGTTTTTTTCCATGTTACACTAGACCAGAACATGTTTCTTTTACATTACACGAACCTGAAGAGTGTCGCTGTGATTCTTAGTGCCGGCGCTCACGTATCGCCGAGCACAACACCACTATTGCTTCAGGTGAAAGATGATACCTGCATTGTACATCATACTATCACACCTGCTATTGATAACGTTATTGTGAGGCACACTGTCCATACGCTGTGGAGCACTGATGACTGCATTCCAGTCACACAAGAAAATATGAGCCGCAATCAGCGAAAACGACCCTTAGAGGTTGTCAGAGTCGGAAGATGAGGAGTTGTCACCTGAGATAAATTCTGAGTCTGGGGCTAGTGACGGCAGCGACGTCGTGTCTTCAGCTGTGCTGCTGCTGTGGTGTTGCCATTGCTGTTGTTGGTCTGTTGTTGTCGCTGTCGCTATTGTTGTTGCCGTTGCTGTTGTTGTTGGTCATTTTGTAAGAGCTTGGACAGTTCACTTGTCCAGGCAATAAAGCAGTCTCTCTCTATCTCTCTCTCTCTCTCTCTATCTATCTCTATCTCGAATCTATCTCTCCTCTCTCATCATTCATGCATCACACTCTCATGGAAATATATAATATATTTTTCTTTTATTATATATTTATTATATATTTTTTATTAACTTAGAAGTTGCGACTTCGGCGGTAATAGTCATGAAGTTCGGCAAGAAGCGTGTGTTCCTAGTTGGAACAATCAACTTCATATTTTTTATTATATATTTTATTATATTTTTTTATAGCTAGGTGTCAGGACGTCGAATGTTTCAGTACTCTGTCAGTTTTGTGCCTAGTTATTGCACTTTCTGACTGTATATAGTATCATGTTACAGTGATGGAGAGTTACTCTTTTCTCGTATCCATATGTCTTTTT
>NC_088645.1:34459819-34472319 GCF_964019385.1 Sycon ciliatum
TCTCTTCCACATTTATTATTACTATTTTTTTATAAGATTGCATGCTTCACACTCTCATGTAATATTTCTTTCCTTTCTTCGTCTTTTTGTGAGAGCTTGGACAATCCACTTGTCCAGGCAAGAAGGCAGCAATGCCTGTTCATTCTGGCGAAGTAAAATAAAATATACCAACCAACCAACCAACCAGCTGTGGAGGAAGAAATGGAAGACGAGATTGCGAAACGACTCCACGCAGGGTGCAGCTGCGAATATGTGGATCATTTCTCCGCACTCGTCAGCTTTTCTTTGTCATTATACCTGCTTACTGCACTAGTTCAAAGGTATTCAAGCTGCCTATTACATTCCCACTCACAAGAACACACAGTTGTGGAATGTATTTGGATTATTTACAAAGAGAATAATGGACGTGCAAAGTAACAAGATAGAAAGAAGAACAAACTCAGACACAGGAAGTCTGAACTGGAGTGCGCATGCGCAGAGCATAGCGTGCAAGCAAACATGCGCAGAGCCTAGCGTGCTTACGCGCACATACAAACATAACAATCATCCCCCTTAAGAGAAGCAATAGTAAAGCGGAGATAATTATGATCAATATTCAAATAACAGCCATAGCGTAAAGGTAGCAGTAAAGCAGTCACATCTCATTAATAAGCCTAGATGGTGACTTCGGTGCACGGGCTGATCGGCGCGGTGCAACAGGGTCTGCAGACGGACTGGGAAGTGCAGACGGTTCGGACTCGTTGGCAGCGTCTGGTACTGACGGCTGCAATGCACTATCGGGTTGAATCAAAACCGGTGTGCCAACATCACTGCGAGGAAGAACAGCATCGGGTGGCGCTGTAGAATGATGACGGAGATGATCTACATGGACATGTCTTTCCTGCTGACCAATGCGAACAATGTACGAGACCGGACCTAGCTTCTGTACAATAACGCCAGGTAGCCACTTAGGCCCGCTGATGTTGCGAGTGTTCAATACAAGTACAGTGTCCTCCACCACGAAATGATGACCTTGACCTGGCTGTGGCCGTGCTTGACGTTCACGCTGTGCAGCTGCAAAGTTGGGCTTTAAGCGTGCCAACTTGGTGCTCGGTAATTTCCTGAAGAGCAGACTAGCTGGGGACACATTCGTTGATGAATGGGGCGTGTTACGATACATAAACAAGAAACGGTGCATCTGGGTCTTCTCAGACACATCCGAAGGACGGGACTTCAGAGCACGCTTCAACTCCTGGACAATGCGTTTGACTTGTCCGTTACTAGCTGGGTGGTACGGCGGTGTACACTTGTGAACAATACCACTCTCACGGCAGAAACGCTGGAACTGGTGTGATGTAAATTGAGGACCATTGTCACTCACGAGGGTCTTGGGTATACCAAACGTTGCGATAAATGTTACCAAACTGTCAATCGTCTGCTGAGTAGTGGCAGTGGATCCAAGCTTATATGCGTCGATCCACTTAGAGTATGCATCCACGATGACGAGATACTGCTGGTTGTTGAATTCTGCAAAATCCACGTGAACACGCTCAAAAGCTTCTGTGGGATACACCCATGGGTGGCTGGCATCCTTGCTAGGTGCTTTAGCTAGAGCTTGGCAGTGACTGCATGATGACACTAGAAGCTCAATATCGCGATCAAGGCCAGGACACTAAACAAAGCTGCGTGCTACTGCCTTCATTCTGACAATGCCAATATGGACAGAATGCATCTCATCCAGCAGCAAACGGCGAAACACTACTGGGATGACGGTACGGCCACCACGAACTACACAGCCCGACTCTATGGTCAGCTCATGACGAATCTTGTAGTATGGTCGCGTAGCGTCGCTGATCTCAGCTAGCCATCCGAACTGTAGGTACTGCAGTACTGGAGCAATCTCACTGTCCTGCTTGCTAGCATCTGCAACATCACTAGCATCAATTGGCAAATCCTCAGTAGGATCATGGGCATGCTCGTTGACAGCACTGACAATTGCACTCTCTTGTGCGGCTGTCAGCTCCATAGGCACGCGTGACAAGCAATCTGCGACAGCATTGCTACTACCAGAAATGTGCTCAAACGCATAATCATACACACTAAGAATGACAGCCCAACGCTGTAAACGGGAAACAGCAGTGGCAGATAAACCATACTTCTCACCAAAAATGTGCAGCAATGGCTTATGATCAGAGAATAGAACAAAAGAGCGACCAAACAAATAAATGTGTAAACGCTTAACTGCAAACACAATGGCTAAAGCTTCACGCTCTATCTGCGAATAGTGAGCCTCTGCCTTAGCAAGCGAACGGGAAACATAGCATACAGGCCTCCGGTTGCCATCAGCATACTCATGCATGAGACACGCGCCAATGCCGTAAGGCGAAGCATCGCACTCAACGACCACTTTCTCATTCACATCAAAATGAGCTAGCACTGGGGCACTGGTGAGCATACACTTTACCTGAGCGAACACCTTCTCACACTCATCTGTCCAGTTCCACGGAACACCTTTGCGGAGCAAGTTGTTGAGCGGCTTCAGAACACTGGACATGTCGGGTAGAAAGCGGTTGTAGAAGTTGACACAGCCTAGGAATGACTGCAACGCTTGAACATTCTTAGGTGCTGACGCCTTCAGGATAGCCTCGACCTTGTCCTGATTGGGCTCGAGACCGTTCCGGCTGATGCTGTAGCCCAAGTAGCGTACACGATCCACACGGATAGCACACTTCTGCTTGCGAAGACGCACACCACGCTCTGCTAGCCGCGCTAGCAGCAACTTGAGCCGCCGGTCGTGCTCTTCGACATCGCACCCAGTGATGAGAATATCATCATAGAAGCAGACGACACCAGGAATGTCGTGTAGAATCTCATCCATTGTCTTCTGCCAAATTGCTGGGGCACTGGACACGCCAAACGGAAGGCACTGGAATGCGTAGAGACCTCGATGTGTTGTGATGACGCAATACTTCTGACTGCGTTCCGACAGCGGTAGTTGTGCATAAGCTTGGCTAAGATCCAGCTTCGTAAACACTGATCCTCCAGCTATCTGCGACAACAGGTCGTTCGGATTTGGAATCGGGTGAAGCTTGGAGGTGATGTGCGGGTTGATCGTGACCTTGAAGTCCGCGCACATGCGAATGTCCCGATTCTGCTTCCTGACAATCACAATAGGTGAGGTCCACTCTGCTGACTTGACGGGCTTGATAATGCCTTCTTGCTCCAGCCTGTCAAGTTCCTTATTGACAGCAGGACGCAAAGCAAATGGCACGGGTCTGGGGTTGCAGCACTTGGGAGGGGCACCGTCGTTCAGGTAGATCTCAGCTTCACGATCACTCACTTTGCCCAGACCATCACGAAATACTTCAGGGTACACATCCTCTGCTGCTGGCTCACTCGCTGCAGTGGCGTTCACCCGGTTGAACATACTCTGCCAGTCAAGTCTCAACTGTGATAGCCAGTCGCGTCCCAGCAGCGGATGGCTGCCTTCACGTACTACGATGACCCGCGCACGAACATTCTGCGCGCTGTAGCGTACATCAACATCTGCTTCACCAACAATCGGCAGGACTGAACCATTGTAGGTCTTCAGTCGCACAGAACATTCACGCAAGGCAACATGTGTCCAATGTTGCTCCCATACGTCTTGCGGCACCAAAGTGTACATGGATCCGGTGCCCACCTCCAAATCCAATGGAGTACCGTTGATCTGCACTGTGGTGATTAGCATGTTCGATGTTGGCTTCCCAGCTGACACTTGGCCAACACGAAAACTATCAGACACCTCGTAGTCCGTGACTTCGCGCACATGATGGGCGGCAGTCTGCGACGCTGATCCTGACTTGCAGCACTTAGCGAATTGACCTGTCTTGCCACACTTCCTGCATGCCTGTCCCTTAGCTGGACATGAAGCATCTCCGGATTTGTGTCCCTTGCGACCGCAGCTGTGACAACTGACATGTGTACCAGCAGCTGGGTGGTGTCTGCCTTGGCCCCTGGCCTTGCCCTGGTGCTGGCCTCTCCTGGACGTAACTGCACTGACAGCATGATCACTCGCGGACTCCGATGCTCCAGCTCCAGCAGAAACAGTACGACTAGTCATCATCTGAGACTGTGACTGTGCATCCTCCCAGACGCGACAGAGCTCCAATGCTCGATCGACTGACAACGACGGCTCAGACAATAATTTTTTCTTCAAGTCAACATTCCTCACCGTTGCTACGATTTGGTCTCGGACTGCCTCATTGGTCTGGCGAGTGTTCTCAAAGGAACATAATCTAGCCTGCTGCCGTAAACGGCTGCAGAAATGCGCCGTACTCTCTTCTGCTTGCGGAACCAGCTGGCGAAACACATGCCTTTCGTAGGTAGGGTTTGCTGGGGCTGCGAAATGCGCGTCCAAAATTCGCTTACATTTCAGGTACTCGTTATCATTCGGGGTCTTCTGCTCCTCTGGCAGAGCATCGTCAGGGTCAAGTAGGTCATCAATAATGTCTTGAACCTGTGGTCCCGCAAAGTGCAACACCAATGCTCTTGACCGCTTCTTGTTCGAAATGTCCTTGCCCACTAAAAAATACTCAAAAGACTTCACCCACTTCCGCCAACGGATGGACACCTGGGAAGCTGGGCCTGACGTATCAAAACTCTGAAGACGCTTGTTGTCTTCCATCTTCGTCGCCAATGTTACATTCCCACTCACAAGAACACTCAGTTGTGGAATGTATTAGGATTATTTACAAAGAGAATAATGGACGTGCAAAGTAACAAGATGGAAAGAAGAACAAGCTCAGACACAGGAAGTCTGAACTGGAGTGCGCATGCGCAGAGCATAGCGTGCAAGCAAACATGCGCAGAGCCTAGCGTGCTTACGCGCACATACAAACATAACACTGCCCACCCACCTTAGAATGCTGAATATTCAATGTGCACATACATCGTATACATACATTGCACCAATTTGAAGTACATCTTGTATTTTGGTGTATACACCCGTTTTTGAATCGGAATATTGCACTTTTTCTTGGCTGAGGTCCTTCAGTAGATGTGTTTCAACAAATTTCCAACCAAAAATGAATTTTTTGAAACTTTTGACCCAAAGGGCTGATTTCGCTGGTTGAGGCCCATATCATTCCGGAAATTAATACTTAGTCCGCGTCATCGATATTGTCGCTTATCTTTCAGCTTTGTTTATATGTCGCCAATGCTTACTTGGCAGCCCATTTCATGCCAATTTTGGTTAGTAAGTTAGTTTAGATAGAGTTTGAGTGGATTTCGAGAGCGACGGGTGGGTGATTCTAATTGATACAGCGCCGCATCAAATATATAATATCTTGTTACGCTGTGCAGGCAAGAGCAGCGCAAGCCACAGGAAAGTAATGCGCTACTCGGAATCAGCTCCATTTTGCTGAACGGCCGAGATCGCTCACCTCAGGGATAGCTCGTCAAGATGAGATCTCAGCTTCCTCACCTCCAACTCAGCGCTCGGAGTATCCAGCGCACCGTGGAGATTTGCAAATACTGTACACGTCGTCGTCGTCGTTCAAAATAAAATCTTGCAAAGAAAGGCGTCTGATTTGAACCACACAGGCTGTCGTACTGCCCACGCAAAGTCCTATAGAGAAGGCGACCATCACGATCGACTTCGGTTTAGATAATAGCCAGGCAGAGGAGAGGTAGAGAGATGAGCTTGCAAAAGCAAGAGAGTCGATCCCAAGCAAAACATATTTGTCACCAGCGTCGAGAGCAGCGATGAGGAGGACCGAAAAAGTAGGAGCCCTTCCTTGGACAATAGATTCCTTACAGCTAGTTGTCATTCTATACCTTACCGTCCATCGTACCAAGTTTTATCACTTCAAGTGCACGCGTTCATGTCCAAAGTCTAAGTTCAAATTGTCGAAAGATAAGCGACAATATTGCTGACGCGGACCAAGTAAAATATTTCTGCAGGTCAAAACCGAATTTTATTATTATTATTATTATACGCATTCCCGCATTGAAGTGTAGCAGCAGTATGCTGCGTCCACAGCTTCGCTTATGCAGAATGGCTTGGGTGAGAGGAGAGGGGAGAGAAAGCAACAAGGCAACCAACATCTATGAAATTGGTCACAATAACATGAAGAGAACCAACCTACATAATTATGCATGATTGCACAAGAATGGAGACGACCAAATATAATGGCTATAATCATTGTGCCACAAAACCGGTACACAGGAGATCTGACGACAATGTAACGAAACATAAAACTCAGTTACTCAATACAGGTTCCACTAAATTACAAGAGAACAACGCTACAACGTTAGAATTGCCGCTAAATTATCGCAAGTGTAGAGAACGAGTCCAATACAAATGAAAACCATGAACAGACTGTCTCGAAGTTATTTTGGGAACAAATTGTACTACATGACTGTACTTGCTGATTCTGACGCTGACGGTACACGAATTTGAGTTGAATACTCACGAAGTCTTGTACATGCACATCATTATGCGCCGGTGTTGTGGAGTAAGCAGGTACGTCAGTCACCAATCCAGCTTCAGCTCCACGCTCGCTTCAGCAGAATGTTGCCCTCATTTGCTTTGCCTCCACACGGATAGACGACCAGCGCAGAATCCCGCAGTTCCGTGGCCGTAAGGTCTTGATATTCGCCGTTAGCGCCGTCAAGTCTCAGTCCACCTCTCACACCAAGCTGCCCTATAAAAACCTTTCTCTCTCCATTGGAGTGCTCCCCAATTGCGCGAGGAGACTAGAGAAATTCCTCCGGTGAGCGAGGAAGAAGAGCGGAGTTACCCAACTCAACCGACCTTTTTTTTAGTTAATTTATAGAGGAAAAAAGGGACCAAAGAACTACAAGTTAGGCTATAATCTTCTATAAATTAACCCTTGGCTCTGCATCCGAGTCCATATATTTTATTGAAAAACATTAATGTATGCCAAAGTTAGTGTATGACTTCTGCATGTGTTGTGTACATCCACTGGATCTGCAATATGGAGGTGTGTAATGTGAATGTGTGTGTGTGTGTGAGAGAGAGAGAGTGTGTGTGTGTGTGTGTATGTGCGTGTGCACGCACGTATGTTTGTGTGCGTGTGTGCGAGATGTGTGTTCTTTGTTTCCGGGTCTTGAACATACTGTCTGTTTACAGGATGGTCGATTCTAGTTGCTGCCCTAATCACCAGTGTACCACTTTGTGATGGTAAGGATATGTGCGTCATTACATCTTTGAATTTTTCAGATGCTAGTATGCCACGCACTGCAAAGAATGGGCACCCACTATGACATGGCAATTGCTCTGACAGTCCTTATCACTATACATAGCTTTTTCTTCCCTGAATCACTCGAATTTCACTAGCAGTAAAGCTGGGCAGAAGTGATTGTTTTTTTTAGAACAAATCGGCCGCTCAGAGAGAGGGTCCTCCTCTGAATATGTAGGAAATTTGGCACAAACTCCAGTATTCGTGGGGATTTATGGCAACGCCTCGGTCCAGCTATATCCGGTGGCAGTCTGAACAAAACTAGGAGATTCAGCCTTGTACTTTTCTATAGCAATATCTTTAAACTAAAGACAAGTTCACTTTAATTGTAATTTCTGCGGCACTAATACCGCTTATAGCGTTAATTGACTTAGTGTCAGTCATCCGAGGTGTTCTGTGTGCCGTGATATTGATATGCTGGCATGGTGTGTGCAGGTCTGGTTCCAGTGGAGTTGAGCGCTCGGTCACTCCCTGGAAGTCTAGCGTACACAGTCTACTACCTGAATGGATCAAGTACAGCACATGTTGGCCAGTTCTATTTGCCAGAATGTAAGGCTACTGGACTGGCTGCTGGTGGTGATGGTAGTGCTCAGTATTTACGACTTACTAATGCTGACACCGGTACAATTATAAATGAACAGGGCGCACTTAATCTTGCGCCTGCTGGCAGTACACCTACGCTGCACTGGAACACGTCATCGCATGCTACTCTGGACCCGACCTGCACTGGCCTGTACAAGTGTTCTACGGACCAAGTAGAGTCACCACAGACATATCGACTCAATGTTGTAGGTATGTGCTCAATGACTGTGTACATTGCTGACAGGGTTAGAAAGCTGGGCATAGGTATTCCCTTTGTTACGACAACAGGCTTGCAGCCTAATGCTGGAATGGGATATGACAACTGAATACCAATCTCTTACCAGTGATTTAGGATTAGTAGAGGAAATCAGAACCCCCACCAACACACACACATGCTTGGTGCTGACTTTAATACACGTTGTCTTGATATGTTCGATAGTCTAAGCCAGGGGAAAGACATGGACGAGGTTGAGGAACACTTGTCATGACTGACACACAGCAGTACTTTTCCAGCTAGCTATGAGTACAATGATAACAAAGGACTATGCACCATAGCACTGGATTCTGGGTTCACAGCAAGCCGGGAACTTTTTTATTCATTTTATTTTTTACTATGTTCACATTCCCAGCTCGAAATTAATAACGAAAGACAATGGTACTGAGACTAGGACGAACGTGACAACTATTGAGCAGGGGCTGCACAGGGACTATAGCTGTCTATGGGTAATTTAGTCCAAACATTCACATGTGTACAAAGTAGGGCTGAAACGGTTATACCGATTACTCGGTATTGACATGTTAGAAAGTATATTAATAAAGTAGAAGACATCACAAGGAAATGAGTTATGAAGCAACTACCCACGACTGTAACAAGATAATAAGCAGTCAAAAAGTGGGATAACGGGGCACAAAATGACACTAGAAAATGTATCAAACGAGTATTTTAGTTGCTATCGGCTTGAAAAAGCACAAATTCTAACGACGACAGGCAATATTTCTACCTTGGATGCATTGGGTCGCGTCGAAAATCATTTTGACGTACGCACCAGTGCACTTGATACACTGCGCGCACGCACGCTCGGCGTGGAGTTTGCAGTGCGGGTCAACCATCTCAGCACTTCACACTTGTCATGCAGGATCTACCTTGTGTCAGCGGCCGATAATTTACTTTTTTATTCTATTTTTTATGCAGTGCATGCAGGTTACTGTGCAGAAGTGGCAACACATTTTTTTCGCTAGTAAATACTTTCTTGAAAAGGGAAAGAACATGATTGACTAGCGTTTTGATAATTGTCGTTTGCCTTGCTAGTGGACTCACCTTTTCTCGAACACTCGCCTTTGCCAAGGTGATCTCCAGCAAACCGAGGACTGGAGTGTCGGTGAACTTCGAGCGTGGTGTAGAGAAACATGCTTCTGTTTGAGCGAAGAAAACACATGTTCTATCGGTAGAACAGGATGGGGTACTTTTTCTTCACTCACCTGGAGTTTGAGAACCCACCGATATTCCGACTAGGATTATACACCCATCAATTGATGTAGTGTGGACACCTTGTTTTCATGCAGTCACTGTAACAAGCTGTCCACTGTCTCTCATTTTTCTGCTAGTCCCATTGTCTTCTCTTGTTCTTTACAGTTCCCCCACATATTATAGATTTCGACACCCCCGCACATCTGGTTGGCAACATTAAGTACACCGTGACATGCACGGGTCGTGGATACCCAATGCCGACGGTGAAAGTGTTCGCCAACAACGGTGTGGAATTTCCCGGTGTGAATATCAAAAGTTGTACTGGTGGTGTGTGTACAACGTTGCGCGTGGCATCACTGAATGGCATTAGTTACACAGCTGGCACCATGGTGAACGCTACATGCTCTGTGGATATCAACCAACCGTCATTCAATTGCACTGCAGCTCAGACTGCATCCTTGCAAACAGCGTGCATCAGTGCTGCTAAACCAGTAACACAAAGCAAGACTGCTCGTGTTTCCGGTAAGCATAGACAGTATTTCTCTAATGAAATCAAATCTAAACACGCAATGCGGAGACAATAATCTTAAAATAAAGCAATGAATACAAACTGTGTACGTACTCAATTCACAATCATAGCCAAGATTAAAGTGTTCCAGAACATTTTCTTATCTTAAAATCAATGGAAGCTCGTTACTGAAGGGAATGAATAAAAGTATGAGGATTTATACAGTTGAAGTGGCAAAGAAAAGGTACAAGTAAGACTCATACTCGTCACCAGCTCCTTCTTGTTGGCTGCAGCTGCCAGAGCAAGTTGCAATGAACACCTGACAGATGTACGCATTGAGTTTAGTTTTTGTTTTGATTCGAAGCGATTCTGTCAAAGGATTAAAAGGTATTATGTAAAGGATGCGGTAGTGTGCATAAAGGTCTATGAGGTCTATGTGTGATTGGTAGAGCAAATTTAATCTCTGATGATGAACCAATAATGGTACCAGGTCATGAGCAGCTAGAAAATGCTACAGCTAGGAACAAAACTGATATGGACTTCTAAGGCAAGCGACACTCAGCTAGAGCGGATCTCCCAATATCTGAGCTTCTCTTTGCGTACTTGGAGATGCGTTTTAGCTGAGTTTGAGTCCAGGAAATACCTCAGGATTTCTTTTCAGTTGTGTGCCTAGTTCATGAAGATTACAATTATTCAAAATTTTGTTCAGTTTATGGACTTCCGACAGTAATCCATACGCATTTCTCCTTGGTAGTAATTTTCACAAATTTTCACTCCTGCATCTTTTCAGATGAATGTTCTGGACTGGCACCACATCATGGATATCAAGTTGATGCTCAACTGTATTCCACAGCCATTGGAACTACTCTTGACGTATCATGTGCTGCCGGCTTTACTAGTATGGATAATATCACCTCTATAACATGCCAGGGAGATAGAAGGTGGACAACTCTTCCTGTTTGTTCAGGTACGTGGCGCAGGTCAATGTGCACAGCACGACCACAACCAGGTACTGTAAAATCGTGTAGAAGAAGGTTATAATACTTTTTGCAGGGCATACCACAGCCATTGGAACTACTCTTGACGTATCATGTGCTGCCGGATTTACTAATATGAATAACATCACCTCTACAGCATGCCACGGTTTGATTCTGAGACAGGCTTCCATACAAAACAGGTGATGGCAACACCTAAACTTCGTTATGTGCTGACGGTGTACAGGTCCTCCCTCGTTAGTAGATAATCTCTGGGCCATCGAAAAAGTTATCTTATAAGGAAATTTGTCTTGTAACAGGACTGCAGCTAAAGGTGAAATTGGGACTAATTCATACTTACCTGGGCTACCCTCGATACAGCATAAATTATCGACGCTTCAACTTGTTATAAGATAATTGAAAATCTCCAACATCGCTCTTCCTAGGACGTAGAAGATCGTCCATATACCTTTCACACTGAAAGCGCACGTCGTTCCAAATACTACATGCACCATTGTCTGTTTGTCTTGCACTTGCATGAAATTGTATGTAGTATTTGGAACGATGCGTGCGCTCATTGCGAAGAACGAAATTACACCTACCCTTAGTAGAAGCAATCTTATCTATTTTTTTCAGTGCCGAGAATGTGAAAATCTGTACTTAGGTACAACCTTCCAGCACCTGGGCGCACGCATCCGTCAACATGTGCTGTCAAGTCTTGTCTTTGTAGAGGCTGGTTGTATTTCGCAGAAATTGCTACATGGATGCAAGAAGAAAATCGTCCCTCCATAACCCATGGCCAATGTTACGTTTCTCTGACCTGCATTGTGCCTGTTGCATTTCATTGCGTGTGTTCAGTTGGGTTGTATCAGTCATCAGGGTGTTCCGCTGTGTGTTGTTGTATTGGTCACCTGACATGGTATATACAGGACAGGTTCGTGTGCGCATGAGAGCTATTGCACTACCTGCCCGTACAGCGTTCACAGTCTACTACCTGAATGGATCAAGCACAGCACAGGTTGGTCTAGGTTATTTACCATCGTGTAGGGCCAAAGGAATCAATGTTGGTGGTAACGCTCAGTATCTACGACTGACTAATACCGATACCGGTGCAATTTCAGCAGAACGGGGAGGTTTTACTCTTCTACATACGGCCGCTACAACACTACTCTGGAACACTTCAGCACATCCCACTCTGAACCCAACCATCACAGGACTGTACAGGTGTAGTTCAGATGTAGGAGATGTCACAGGGACATATCGACTCAATGTTGTAGGTGTGTGTGCACGTGTTAACTGTGTGTCTTTCTAGCATGGAGAGAAAGCTGGGCATATTTATCATTGGTGTTAGACAAAATACTCTATTGCTTCAATGGGAAATGCCAACATGATGGTAGTATTCTTCCAGTGCTGTATGGTGAATAGAGTGACTCTGCCCCCCCCCCCCCCTCCCCCACACTATTGGAGTTGACCTTGATAGACGTCGCCTCAGTATGTTACGCGATCCCGGTCAGGGAGAGACGTAATGGAATCACCAATTGCTGGGGCATTGGCACCCTGAACCATAACTGGTTCAGCATTTAGTGGGTAAACGTTGGAAATATCATTGAAGAAGTTTTTATTTACAATAGTAACAAACAATTGTACCTACTTTGGCAAGTTGGGAGAACTGTTACAAAAGGCCAGTGAGAAGGCAGCTTTTGCCTGTGCCTATGGTGAAGTAAAATAACGCTAATCAACAACAG
>NC_088645.1:34474819-34493819 GCF_964019385.1 Sycon ciliatum
CCACACACACAGACACACACGTGCACACACACATACACATACCCGCGCACACACACACACACACACACACATACACACACACACACACACACACACACACACACACACACACACACAAACATACATACATACATACTCAATCTGCAGACAGCATGCTGTTTCGTTCTTTGTGAACTCATCAGCGCAGCACAGAGGAAATGAGGCCGAACCTGACAGCAATGAAATAAAAATTTCCAATCAGACTCGAACGTACCTCGCCAGAGTGCTCAAACTGACAAATCAGTGAGCTCTGCGTAATGCAAACAGCAAAGGCACTACCCCACATGAGAGTGCTCAACTACTGTAAGACATGTTATTATAACGAGTCGCAAATTTAAGGATTGTCCAAAATTCATACGTTAACGAGAAGATATGTTAACGATCTTGCAGTATTCTGCCATATCCACACACAGCATAGATTAAGCAGTACGGCCTCAACGAATCTTAAATAATATTATAACGAAGAAATGTCATCCGTTAAAACGTTAGATTTGCTTCCTCGTTATACAATGTCATGTCTTACAGTGCGAAAATACTCAATCTGCGGGCAACATGCTGTTTCGTTCTTTGTGAACTCATCAGCGCAGCACAGAGGAAATGAGGCCGAACCTGACAGCAATGAAAATAAAAATTTCCAATCAGGCTCAAACGTACCTTGCCAGAGTGCTCAAACTGACAAATCAGTGAGCTCTGCGTAATGCTAACAGCAAAGGCACTACCCCACATGAGAGTGCTCAACTACTACAAGAGCAGGAGTGAAAATACTCTACATACATACATACATACATACATACATACATACATACATACATACATACATACATACATACATACATACATACATACATACATACATACATACATACATGTACATGTATGTACATACATGCACGAGCGTGCGCACGTTCGCTTGCTCAAATTTGTCAGCTGGAGCTGGATCTGCTGGTGCCGGTGCAGGTGGGGCCTACGGACACTTGCAGAACGTATGAGCACGTATTTCACTTCATGATGATGCCTCGAATCAACACATTCAAAGCCCAGACCTGAGGATCCAATGGTGCACAAGCACCGACTTAGGAAAAGCATAGTGCAGACTCATAATTAGTATGGTAGGAAAGTTGTGTCTACTTCGAAGCATGATTGATGTCGCAAAGATCTAAAGAAGAGAGTGAGAGAAGGAGAGAGGCAGAGAGAGAGATAGAGAGACAGAGACAGAGACAGAGAGAGACAGAGAGACAGAGAGACAGAGACAGAGACAGATAGAGAGAAGTGAAATTTACAAGGTTCGACATCCCCTGGCAGAGCATTTCACCCAAAAAATATTTTCGCAGGCAAGAGAGTCTGAGGGCCGGTCCAAAGTTACCAATAGTATTTTCCAAACGAAAGGTTTCCGTTTGGGGGTGGGTGGTTTCAGGAGTTCCGTTTTGAATTTTTTTCGAATGTATGTATACTCGGCCACCCAGGTTCCTCACCTATACGGTTATTTGGTTGACACAGATGTGTGAGATTAACGAGGACTGGCTGCAATTTAATCCCTGCACTTCTTTATCTTAAGGTGGCAGACTACCCAAAAATTCGCTGAAAAATCGAATTTGTAAATTCATATTGAGTGCTACGTCAGTTGAAAGAGCATGAATAGCTGCAAATTCTCGGAAAATTGTGTCCCGATCTGACCGGCCGTTCAAGAGTTATGGCCGAAAATGTGCCCTTGCAAGGAAAGATTTTTTTGTTGCACGCTGTCATTTGTTGGCAGCACTGTATTTGAATGTGAGCAGACCGTGCGCAACTTGTCGTATCATGGAAACACGTGAAAGTGTGCAGAATTTTGCTCCAAGTCCAAAACATCAGGTTTTTGAGCCACGTATTGGGCTGCACGGCGGCGGGCTTTGCCCGCCGCCGTGCAGCAGGACTTTTGCCAGCACCCTCGTGATGTTGCAGATATGTGGCTTGATTATTGTACATGTAGTTGACGTTGATTTAGTGACTTTGGCAAGTTTGAGTCGTGTCAAGAAGTCAGCTAGGATTCAGTACTAGGCAGTAGTGAAACGTGAGTGGCAGTCTTTGCCGGTTTCTGAGGGTATCCTGGATTTGGTGTGCAGCGCTGTGGAAATGGCTTGCTGTGGAGGTCCCAGCACTGGATGTTGTATCAAAGGTACGACCTCGTAGCACGTGCTAAATCTAAAAGAATTCAAAAATTGACTTGGGTCTGTGGGAGTGTGTGAGAGAACGCCCACTCGTTCCGTTGTGACAGATTCCAGGGCCTCGTTGAGGGGCCCTACCCCATCACCCATGGCTGCTTCTGGACTTGTTCTAGGTTTGAGTCCCACGCACGAACAGAATGAGCACGAAAATGTGAAAAAATTGTAAATGCATTTGTTTGGCTCCTGGGTGGCTCGCACACAGTGGCACTATGCCGGAAATTTGAGTTTTTCCGGCCTGGAAAGCCTGTCAGTGAGGCGCAAGAACTTGTAAATCATGTCCTGAGGGCCAGCATAGTGGCAGGAGTGTGTGGTCAAAATTTCACTCAAATCCATTGAGAAACACCAAAGTTACGGTCAATTGAATGCCATATGAAATTTATGGGTAGGCTGCCCCCTTAAGGATGGTATTGACTTGGACAAATTTATGATATTCCACTCTTCGACTGTCACAATGCAACAGTCGACTGCTGATGAGAGTGTTTGCACTCTTCATTTCAATACTATGTTTTAGCTTTTTCTTTCTCACCATTTTCTTTGGAAGCCTGCTTTCTTCTTATTCTGAAATAGAAGAACCAATCACAAATGTTCAATTCTGGATAACTGCTTTATGTGGATGATTTCACTCATGGTACTTTTCTCCATGCTTTGTTTAGCAATCGCTTCCACTGCCGCTCCATCTGCCACAAGTTCTACTATATGTAAGTGTTTTGAATACGAATACTCTGCAAACTGGATAAAATGTTAAAATGTTATAAAACTTACTTGTGCCAATGCTGGTCACAAAGGTGAGAATTCTCAATGAAGCAATGAGAAACACACTTGAGCGGTGCAGAGAGAAGTGTGCTCTACACACATGTCATGGCAGCACAGTCCCTTTCACTACAGAGCAGTTATAGTGTGTGTATGTGTGTACGTGCGTGTATGTGTGAGCGCGTGCGCATGCTTGTCTGTGTGCATGTCTATGCGTGCATGTGTGCGCGAGAGTGGTCGAGAGTGCGTTTGCATGTGTTCCAGGGTTTTGTGTGTGTGTTTCCGTACTCTGTACCTGTTAGTTGTCGATGTCGGTTTTTCAACTCTGCTGCTTGTCTTTGATCTAAACACGCAAACACCATCTCCCTGCTGCAAACGTTGGGGCTTGGCCTATCCTCAGGATGAAGCCATAAAACTAAGCCCTGCGCTGGCTTGCAGCAAAGAGGATCGATATGTTATACTCTAGGAGCAGGTGCCTAGCCAGTCATCCAGGATTGGGCACTGAAGAGACCATGAGACGAACTAGCCTGTCAGTGATTTGCTCCTGTTGACATCCCTCTTGTTGTCCCAGCTCCAAGATGCCCCTGCTAGACGGTTTGCAAGCCCAACTTGCAAGTACATGTAGGCATGGAGTACTCAATATCGGATCCATGAATGTTTATGGTGGGTGGAGGGTCCAAGCTGCCGGGGTTGGCATAATTGTCAGGAGGACCCAAAATTTATCAAATTTTCTGTACACAGATGGTACATTTGAAGACGAATACTGCTGCTCTACAGAAGACGCACTCGTTTTGAAGCGTGACATATCAGGTTGATGAATTGGTCATTGTTGTATCTGGCCACTCTGTGCCTGTGGAGTGAAAGAGCTGGTTTAGAGGTGAATTAGGTTTTCGACTGGGATTTGAAATGGTCGGTAGCAAAAGAAAGTGGAAATCTCTAGTGACAGCTTTGTTCCTGAAATTCCACAGCAAGGAAATAGGGAAACAAATCATGTTAGGGCGTTGTGTGTAAGGTCTCGCAATGCAAACATTTGTACACTTTCCTGTTTTCACTGACAGAGCTGGCAGTGGTCGTGGTTTGCCAGGTGACCGAAGTAGAGTACAGGGTCCTTGGGGTTTGAATGCATCTCCTCCTCGACCGTCAACAGTCGACTGCTGTTGAGCACTGTTGCATTCTTCATTTCAACATTACTTTCTTACTTTCATCTTCACAATTTTTCCAGGAAAATGTTTGCTTGCAATTCTGAAAGGCACTGTAGACGAACCGATCGTAAATTCCCGAACTCTGGATAACTGCTTTGTGTTGATGATATCACTCTCGATCCTTTTCTCCGTGCTTTGTTTAGCAATCGCTTCCATCACCGGTCCACTTTCCAACAGTTCTGCCAGAGGTAAGTGCTATTGAGTATTCTGCAACCCGGATAGAATGTCAAACTGTTCTAAAACTTACCAATGCTGGTCCCAATGGTAAGAATTCTCAATGAAGCAATGAGAAACACACTTGAGCAGCGAGGAGAGAAGCTGGCCGTACATACGTGTTGTGGCAGCACAGTTGCACAGTATAGTGTGTGTATGTGCGTGTGATGGCGCTGGTACCATACGTAGGTGCGACAGGAGACAGACTCCCCACCTAATCCGTGATGGAAGAACGAACTTGAGCCCGAATTAGTTCACGAATCCCATTTGGATCCAAGATGGCCGTGCGGCTCGGTGAGCACCTCACTCATGTTCACGGCGATACCGGCTGAGTCATTTTCTGAAGCAGGGGCGTCACACACGGCACGACCAGTCCGTCCATGGTCATACCCCTTCTTTTTATCCAGGATAGTCCGCCCACAGCGACGTCCATGGTCGTACCACTTCTTTTTATCCAGGATAGTCCACCCAGAGCGACGTCCATGGTCGTACCACTTCTTTTTATCCAGGATAGTCCGCCCAGAGCGACTGTGGAGCGCTAAAACGTGCCCTGTTGAGCGGAAAATCCGATTTTTCCTGAGCGGAGAAATCCCCCAGCCCCCAGTTTGACCACTGCACACTGCCCTGGGAAGCCTCTGTGACTGGTGAAGGGTTGTGCCCAGATCTTCGCACTCCATGTCATCTAGCAATCTCTGACGCAGAACAGATTTGGGTTCCAGTAGCCAGCAGACCGCACTTTTCCAGCTCTGCCCGCAGTTCTGCAACCTGCATCCGATGTACATTTGACAACATTGCTTTAGGCCGAAACTACGACACCAACAGTGCGGGCTAAAAACTATCAAAACGGCAGGAGATTTTCGAAAATCTGATTCTAGCACAAGCTAAAAGTCGCCAATTATTCGAATTCGCAGTGAAGCCAACAGCAAGAAAGAAAGAGAAAGCAAGCAGTCGTGCACAGGACGATACAATTTCGGTCGGAAGGACGATGGAAGATATGTGTGACGTCAGGCTAAGCGTGCGCAAAGCTATGCGCTGGCACGTGAGTGCAGTGCGGCAAAGCATTCAAGTTGCGGTGCATGGCACATGCAAACATGGCAGTGCGATAGGCGGATTCAGTTACACACTAACTACATTACTGCGACAGTTAACGTTGTGCCCGTATGAAACTGGCGTGAACTAGCCATCAAAATTTCACAATTTTGATTTTGTTTTAAGCTGACCACAAGTCACAAGTCATCATGGTGCAAATCCCGGCAAAAACGAACAGATATGCACATAGTGACGGCAGCCGAAAACGTCTGGAAGTTTCAAGATTTACAGACTTACCGAGACTGCATACGTTTAGCCTGGTGCCACGTTACACCTTTGTGGGCATTGCGTGTGTTGATATGCCTGGGGACGAGGTTACTGTGTGTAAACTGTACCGTTCCCCCCTATTCTCAACCCCTTTCCCATCCCAATTGGAAAGAAGGGCATGAACCATATCATGTATTGCACCAAGGATGACTAGCTGAAGTGACGTTCAGTTGCTTTATCAATAGTGCTAAACGATGGAAACGATGCGAACAGTTAATTAATGGAAAAAATAAAATACAATGTACATGTAGTTAAGGATAGAACGAGGGAAAATGATTCGGACTAGTTTTCATATCATACCATATCATGTGTTTAACATTACATGGTCAATCCTCGGTGCGTGCGATAACTTCGACAGCGGTGGGTATGTGACGCTGCTCACAGATGTAGCCGTTTGCTTTACTAATAGGGACCGGCAGATTCTGCTCGAAAAGCAGTGAAATTGGCAGAACCATACAAACCTTATGGCGGACAATTTTTCGAATTCTGCTCCATTTCTTTATCTACATACCAAACATGCATGAAACTTACCAGAAAAAGTACCGAATTCTGCCAATTTTTCTGCCGGCATAATCCACCGGTGCCTATTTACTAAGCACGACATTTCATTTTCTTGTCTCTGCTGCAGATGGTACTCCGAAACTGGCGAGTGTTCACAGCACTGGTCTGTTGCCCACGCTGATCTTGATGGCGGTAATTTTATTCTGAAGGCATGTCTGTTTTACAAGGCAAGGCAACGGCAGCCATCAGATAAAAGTTGGAACGACAACCGAATGTTGGCAACTCTCAGATACATGGAGATGGATAGATAGAAATATGTACTTAGCTATCACTCTCTTAGTATAGACTCCCATTGATTACCGCTATATTTAAGCAGTCAAATATTCCTGCATCCTCCACTCCTTAGCGCTATGACTGTGCTCGCCTCTACTCACTTCTGTAGTGCCAATGTCTCAATGCTCCGCTATTATAGTTTGCGATTGAGCCAGTTTCATTTCATCATTATTTTCACTCTCTGATGAAGCCCGAAGGGCGACAATTTTGAGATTTCATTTCTTTTGAATAAAAATTGCAGCGTCAACGACCTTTGTGTAGTCATGGTGACTGATCATAATATTTTTTTGACTCTTTATAGTAGAGAGGTTCCGCGTAACGTAATTACGTTACTAAAAACGTAGTCGATCTACGGAAAGTCTTACGTAAACTGCATGCGCATCTGGGTTCCGCCATACGGAGTTTTCAAATCACGTAGCTGCCCTCGGCAACTCCGAATGCGGCAGTGTACGACCAGATCGACATGGGGAGAGAGTCATAAATTTGTACCCCAGTCCACTTACGGACCAGCTACGTTATCAGAGCCGTTTCTACGCTCTCTCCGATGACAACTTTCCGTAAGTGGAGTGCAAACTCGCGAATTCACGGGTTTTCCCGCCCACTAACGTAAAGTTGCTCAACTTTACGTAGTGCGGAACCTATTCTATTAATTAAATTTTAACTGCTTGTGGGTTGCGCAGTTGAACGGTGCCTAGTGCATGGTCACTGTACGTTGCCCGGCGGGTTGTGCAACAATAGAGAGGTTAATTTGCACGTGTTTTGCCTTTTTTCAAAACGCAGTGCAAATCTCACGTTACGTGTGACTTTTAGAGGTTAAAAGTTACTTGTGCGAAGTGACGTGAAATTTTACCTGGTAGTGGTAGGATTCGGCTTTAGTTTCGCACAAATATCAAATCCTCCAACTAACTCGATAAAACTACGGAAACTCGCACAAATTCGATCGGGATAACAAAGCGAAACTTCCAAAAACCCACGTCACGAGCTTACGTGCAGGGCAGTCAACTCACTTAAAACACGTCAAATTTTACGTGAGTTTTTTTTTAATTTTGACGCAAAAGTTCACGGACGGAAGAATTTTACGTGAAACGTAACCTCTCTAATGGCACAATCCGAGCAGCATGCTGTAGCCCATGGTCGTATGAGTAGGTCCATGTCACGGTTTGAAGCCATACAGAATTGACCCTTTATAGGCTATACTGTAACCAGATCTTGTAAGGCCGCATGTAAACCAAGTGCAATCATGCTGTGATGGGCCACTTGCCAGTCATGACTTGCTGATTTTGTACTGTGAGTGCATTTTTGTTACAAGGAACTTCGGCTATAAAGAACTTATTCCCCTGCACAATAGTGTTCGTTCTATCACGAGGACGGTGAAGACGCGAGGACGCCAGAATCAGCTTGTCGCCAAGTGTAACACCAAGATAAAATCATTCATTCAGCATTCTTTTAAAATCTTCAGTCTGTCATTCTTCACTGATGAGACTTTATAATGGAAGACACAGTACTGAAAGGAGAAATTATGGATGTCATTATCTACAACTTGGAGTCATGTTGTTGGTGTGATTTGGTTAGTGGGAGAGTGCATCTGATGGAGGTGGGATTATCTCATTGATAAACAGGCCGAAATGTCTGTGGCTGACTTCCTTTTTAGTACAATCTTTTCTTTAGCCTCGTTGGAACAGCTAACTTCCATATTTTCTTTAGTTCGAGGTAGGAGTAAAAAGTTATTCGAAAAGTAGTAGATGAACTATGTATTGTGTGTGGTAGCAGGTGGGCAACATCAGGCAAAGATGAAGCAGGTTACAAAGAATGAGGTGAGAAAGGTATTTAATAGACAGTAACTCATGTCACCAGGTGTACGACCATTGAACAGAGTCATCTGGAGTAATCTGGTCTGACATGGCAAACACAATTCTGCAGTATGCTACTAGAGTATAGTGACGTTTCACGTGTTGTACTGTATGTCATGTGTCATGCGTGTTTTGAACAGGCAGAGCTGAGGAATGGCATGGATCATTCTGACTGCAGTTCTGTTTGTTGTTGAAGAACTACATGTTCCAAAAAAAATTCACGGTTCGCGTGAGACTCGGCTGGAAGCCGAGTTTTCCGCATCCGCTGTGGGAACGCCACCACCCTCTAGGATCAAAGGCGCAGATGCAGCGCCTAAACGGTGGGAGGTGAGCAGATCAGACCCACCACCAAGTGGTCAAAGACCGTAATCCCATCCCGTGTAGCTTAGACCCTTCTTATTTTACTCATGCAGAGCTGTCTATACAGTTGAGCCCCTTTGTACATAAGGCTAACCTACACCTGGTACCATTATAGTCTATTCATTCTTGGACGGCCGACTGTACTGTCTATAGCCAGGTGTTCCATAGCTGAACCCCCCTTGGGAGGCAACCCAACCCTTAGGCCTTGCCCTAGCTGCTGCGAGCTGGAGTCACGTGCATACCCATGGTGGATTGTACACTTCTAGTCCCCAGGTCGGCTGTCCAACCAGCCTACTACTAGTAGACTGGTTGGACAGCCGACCTCGGGACTAGAAGTGCTAGAAGTAGAAGCGCCGCGGCCATGGCTGACAGCACAAAACAAGAGAAATGATGATTGTATTGTGTGAACGGATCCCAACCACGCAGACAGTACAGACGGTATGCATGTTTGGAAGATAGGTACTGAAGTCCGTACATGTAGTGGTTGGGAGGTGTGGTGCATGGCCAATCAGTGTCAGTGTCTACTCGCTAGAGCCTCTTGCGAGTAGGCAAAATTAATTGCACATATCATGAAACAAATTCAAAATAAGAGTCCACTGATGTTGCTAAGTGCAGATCACCTGCTAGTCAGTCCCAGAGTGAGCTGCACCCCGGTGTTGAGACTGGCGGGATCACAGCCCTGCATGTCGACTGATGTTGCTCAGTGCAAATCACCTGCTAGGAAGTGAGACATAACTTCATCAAAAGCTCACGGAAGGGAGGGAGTCTATTGGTCCTACTCTCTAGCTAATGAATGGGAGTCTGTTGGCTCTGTTCTCCAGCTAATGAATGGGAGTCTGTTGGCTCTGTTCTCCAGCTAATGAACGGGAGTCTGCTGATACCATTCTCTAGCTAATGGATGGGAGTCTCATGCTCCTATCATGCAAGCTCACGGACAAAATACTGATTATAGTATATTGCTCCCGTTCTCTAGCTCAAGCCAGTCATTACGTTAACAGGAGGGTGGTGCGCGGGTTCTCTAGCGATAGAGTTTAGAAAAATAGATAAATGCACGCGTGCGACGTGACTGCATGCAGTTGCAGGACTGCCAGCACACTTGTCAACAATAATTACATACTGCGGGTCACGTGACACTCCCGTGTTAGCTAGACACAAAGTTTTTTATTACAATCAGCACACTCACAGGTATTAGCTACTGTAACAGTAAGCATACTAATTTACTAGCAGCTCCAGTCGACACAACACATCGAACTCACTCCTTCTGGACTAACCAAGAACTGAGGGGAAACCCTCGTCGTGGCCAGCCCTCATATTTCAGAATAAATGCAGGGAGTCATATTCGACTCCCTGCTGTGTTCAGAGTACGGTGTGGGAGGTAGAATAAGGATGTGTGTAGAGAAATAGTTGTCCATTATGCATGAATAATAATAAGTAATTCGGGGATCACCATTCAGAGCATGCAGAAAGAGTGTAAGTCATTATGTGATTGGAAGGCCAACGGGAATGGGGGAAGCAGTCTCTAAGCCCATTCCCGTCACAGCTACTGCTACTATTGCTGCTTTGAGAACGGCTTTATTCACAACATCAATCGGGCCAATCGCGTCAAACCATGAAGTAAGAGTCAAAGCAAAAAGACAACCCAAATTCGGAAATTTAATAGAACACTCAGTTTAAATGTAAGATTGAAAACAAAGGCTTCACAAGAAATCGTAACCTAATTAGATTGCCTACCAGCATGCATGCAAAGGCGAAGTCACGCCTCTGCTTATGTCAGAACTGTTGCTGCTTCTACTGCTGTATGGGCCTGACACTGCAAGGCTTGTGGCAACACTGCTGCTATAGACACTGATGCAGAACTGCGCGTTGCGCTACTGCTGTTCATGCTACTGTTTATACATGAACTAGTGTGTAAGTTAGTTAGTTGACCGTGTGGTCTGCGTTTGAGTTGGCTGTCTAATGTCTGCTGGCCAGTCACGACAGGTGCAATCTGCAAAATTTCCCCCTGGCGTCTCACTTGTCATTTATTGACAGGTGAGACGCCTGTGGGACGCCGGAGAAGATAAGACACACGCACACACACACACAATGCATTACTGCGCACAGCGCTGCAGAGTGCTGCAGTATAGAACAGCACAGTTACAGTCAGTAGCAAGGGAAAAAAAGAAACTACTCTCACACACTCATACAGTATGATAGTGGCTGCTGATATGGCAAGCAGGTGCAGTACTACTTCAAGTAGTAGTACAGGTTATGGTGTTGTTGTACATGTAGTAGCAAGAGCAAGGCTGCTGTGTGCTGGCCGGAGTTTGAATGAAATTATTTTATTCTTATTTTTCTTTTATTCCACGATGGCGTGGCGCCAATAAGGACGATTGATAAGTGTGATAGAACTGGTACTAGGCAGAAGCAGCTACAATTATTTATCAACTGACCGTCGACAGTGCCACTCACAGCAGAATACTGCAGGAGAATGTACTACAATCTGCACAGTACCAGCCATAGCTATAGATTAGACCTGTGTGCTGGTTTGTTTTAGTAATTCCTATCTGCACATCTGTTACACTCACGTCTCTCACTGCTAGTTTAGAGAAAGTCGCCGTCAACTGTAGCTGCGGCTGCTCAAGCAGCTGCGCGCTACCATGAACAGATCTTGCCCATCACCAAACCGGGGAAGAACTCAGACAACAGGGCAGCCAGCATGCTGGGTGTCTTCGCTGCCAAAGGCTGTCAGAGAGCTGCGGGATTCGCTATGTGCAATCTACACCAATGCCCGTACCCTGGTCGAGGACAGCAGCACAGAGGAGGTGAGAAGTTTGAACATTGATGAGATCTACGCAAACTTGCATGTCGTCTCACTTGAAGAGCTTAGTGCAAGAATGCAGCAGCTGAATGCTGACACACTAGGCAGCAGTGCTGGGATTGAGCAGCTCACACACTCCCTTGCTTCAGCTGCGAAGAAGCTGCGTAAAATAAAGCTGGCCAACATCCTCAAAGCAAAGAAGTCCATGAGACTAGCCCAGGGGAGGGAAACGTTCCGCACCATTGCCCTCTCTTGCGCTGGTGGGGGGAAGACGTTGCTGTTTATCAAGAAAGGTCCTTACGACTGGGCACTGGGTCGCATTTGGCAAGAGATGGCTCTGGTGTTCGCCCTTGAGCTCCGCTTACCGTCTGTGCGCCAGGCTACGTGTGCTGCTGAGCTTCTGGCCTTGAGGAGTCACGACATCATCTCGGATACTGATCAATCTGAGATCTGCGCATACGTGAAACTCCATCCAGAGAGAATCTGCATCATACTTGATGGATTGGACGAAACGAAACTGGACGAGTGCAGCCCTTATGTCCAGGATGTCATCGCCGGAAATCGCTTGCCTGGTGTTCGCCTCATCATAACGTCACGCCATTCCACGGAGGCTATGAATCTCATCCACAATCCCGAGGTTGTTTTCCACCGACGCGTCGAGCTCTTGGGTTTCGAGCAGAAGGAGTTAGAGAAGTACGTGCACAAGGTCCTCTCAGCTGAGAAAGCGTGCAGTCTCCTGGACAAGCTGAAGAGAAGTCCTCAACTGGCTGCAATCATGCGCACTCCACTGTACGCAACCAGCATATGCCAGCTCCACTCCAACCAGCGAGACATACCTGATACGCTAGGCCAGATCTTCAACTCCATGATACTCAATGTCATCCAACCAAAGACGGAGAAAGGCGTGAAGAAGACTGAACCATACGAGAAGTTGAACGATGTTCCTGATGGAATCCAGAAAAGCCTCCTTGAGCTCGCCAAGTTCGCTTTCCACATGCTCATCCGACGGAAGGTCGTCTTCACGGAGGCTGATTTCAGCATGTTTTCACTGCCATTGGCGGCTCATTCACTCGGTCTGCTCATTGCTTGTGATAAGGCACGATCACAGGCACACCCGCAATGGCGTTTTAGCCACCTGGCACTTCAGGAAGCTCTAGCATCTCACTACATCGCTAGCCGCAGTCCGAATGCAGCTGACGTCGCCTGGCTTGTGCGGCGCCTTGGAGCATTCACCGGCAGCCTCAACATGTTTTGGCGCTTACTGGTCACTGAGCTGAAAAGTGAGTCCGCCAATGCATTGATTGAAGCCATTCTCAATGCGCAGTCCATACCCTCCACTCAACCACACGACGACAGCAAGGACGTCACAGCAGCAGAAGGGCACAACGTCACCTGTTTTCTCTTCACAACGCACGACCATATCATGGAATGGGCCGACCACGTTTCCTCCTTTCTCTCACTGGACGAAGCAGAACATCTTGCAGATGAATTACTGGCGGGCAGGATTGACCTAGTGTCTGCTTCGAAAGTTGTCCGCCGCAAGATTGACCCAGCCGTCACCAAAATCACCTGCGAGGATTTCGTTCGTTCATTGCTAGCCATTTGGACGGATCGCGTCCCGAGTGCCAGTACGCAAATTCTGCACGACTGCCTGGCCAACGAGGCACAAGGGTCGGCCATTCAATGCTTCACCGTCACGCCCATGTCCAAGCTACCTCCAGTTCCTCTATCCGACGAAGCGGCTCAGCCAGCCGCAGCCCAGGACAACGTCAGTGCTGCAGAACGAAAGCAGCGAATCCTCTACGCGTTCCGGATCTTCGCCGAGCACGTCAACGCCAAGCAATGCAGCATCGAAAACATCCCCGGCATGCACGCCATCACCCAACAGCACGGAGTAGATTTCAAAGATGTTCCTCTTATGCCATCCGATTGCCAGGCCATCAACGCAGTCATGATTCACCACCACCAGTTCATCACCCGCATCGACCTGTCCAACTGTGGTATAGGTGATACAGGGTACGCATGCATGGCTGATGGCATGGCGCTTCTACACCATCTTTCACGCATCGACCTGCGATGGAACAACCTAACAGATCGTCACGCGGCCCATATTGCAGCATGTATCGCATCCAACACGTCAACACTGCGGCTACTCTACACCTCCATGAACCTCTTCAGCAGCAATGATTTGGCCACCGTCCACAGCAGCACTCACCTCTGTACGGGACTGCTGGCAGTAAGCCTTGGAGGTCAAGGATGCACCGATCCAGCAGTCAACCTTGACATCATCATCACAGTATGCAGCAGCTGCCCAGGTCTCCAGTGCGTCGGTCTCAATGACTTCGCACTGGATATCGCAGGTCTAACCCAGCTAGGGCCATTGTTAGGAGTACTGAGGCTGAGAATGCTGGGGTTGACCAAAGTTGGAATGAAGCAGAACTCCGCTAGGATCGTGAGTCGAATCCTTCAACAGCAACACCAGAGTTTGAAGTGGCTCTCATTCAGTCGCAATGAGCTAACTGGAGATTTCCTTGAAACCGTTCTTGGTGAACTAAGTCAATGCCCGGGTCTAGAGCAGCTGTACCTGAACGACGATTGCCTTTCGCCTGAAGCTCTGCCAGTGCTTGCGTCCCTGCTGCCCAGTCTGCCCAAGCTCTCCGTGCTCCAAGTGGCGAGGAATGATTTCCGAGATGCTGACGACGAAGCGAAGCTATTGGCCGCCGCTGCTGAGAGCTGCAGGTCTCTGAAGGAGCTGCGGATGCCTGAAATAGCTCTAGTGTCTCCACGGCTGGGTGAAGCCCTAAGTGCCATGGTCAGAGATGATCTGGACGTGCAGTTTTTGCGAGTTCCCTATTGCGACGAAGTGGAGGATGACGAAGAAGAAGACGATTACGACGATGAAGGAGATAGTGAGAGTGAGGAATGAGGAGGTGAGAAAATTGAAACAGACGAATTTGGGTCCTGACGAAGAAAGCTTCGTGTTGGTCTATGGCTTCCTCCCGGTATACAGTGCGTCTTTGTATGTCCTTTGGAGTGCACGTGTGTCCCTTTGCTTGCATGCGTGCTAGTGCTTCGGCGTGCTTTTATGTGCGTGTCCGTGTGTATACTTGAGCGCGAATGTGTATGCGGATGTTTGTGTTTCGCCTGGACATTTCTTCCTTCATTTTAAGTCAGTTCCAATACTCAAGGTGTTGACCTTTGACCTCTAGACATTGCACCCTGTAATGGAATGTTTTCGTTTTGTAATTTTTCCATTGTTTTGAACTGTTATTGGGAGAACTTTGATCGTTGAATTATTCGCTTCAGTTCAGACATGGGCGATTATTTCTTTGCATGTACTGTACATACTCGTGTACATTATGTGCCTGCTGCTATGTTTGTAGATTGTTATTTCATTTTGTTTAGTGTTTGTTGTACGGAGTGAGTAGAAATGAGAGAATAGAAAACACAGATGAAAATGATCATTGAGAATATTCATAGCATCATCACCTTGCCGCTCACATAGTATTTACTTGTGCATAGTTCAATGTCTTTGCTGGATGCACATTTCTTGGCACACCTTTGCATCTAGTGAATAGAATAATGTTGACATTTTTTTGGATTTCATTACTTTTGGAACCTCCAGTGAGATTTCACGCTGGTAAGAATTCTATGACCACCGTAGTGTTCTTCGAGTGCATGTGTGTGTCGTCCGTGAGTGCGTGTGTGTGTGTTTGTATGTGCATGTGTGTGTGTGTGTGTGCACGCGTGCGTGTGTATGTGCGTGTGCATGGTTGTCTGAAAACGTGTGTACTTGCATGTACCCACATATATCTTTATGCACAGTTGCACATGTGCGTTTGTATGATCACTCACAGGTATTCTCCGAGGTATGTGCACTGAAATGCTTGAGTGCGTTTGCACATGCCCACAGGTGAACATACAACTGTTTACACACGTTATTGACTTCACGTATCGTACTGGCGCGATTAGAGCCTTCTCTCGAATAGTGCCGCAGTCTCTAAGGCCACGCCGTTTTTTTCTCTATGTTTTGCGTCACCTTATGCGATGAAATCAATGAGGGCGAAAAAATAAAAAGCCACCCAAAAAAACAGTGTACGTGCATTGCATTTGTGTACAGTGAAGCTTAGACCCGGCACTGTTCATGTACATTGAACATTATCAATTCATACATGCATACATGAAGTGTATCCCCCGAGACAGTTTGCTGTTCAGCATTGGGTTGAGTACACGAGTGTATTCATTTCAATACAATTAATGTCGCCAAGTACGTTTGTCGCACATGCTATCGCTACTGATTGGTAACAACTGGCCAAACTGTGTCAGCATTATCAGCTGGGTGGGAAGCCACGCCTCTGCCATGCTTGTGGTCCAAACACAGGCGGCATGATGATTGTGTGACTTGCGGCCCAGCTTATTACACGCACATATGTATGTATGTTTTTATTTGAATTCGCAAGTACACACATGTACATGTACATGTATGCAACAGATGATGCCAACATAATTTTAAAAACAGTTACCATGTAACAATCATGTTCCGGTTTTTTTCTTTTGGGTTACATTTTTGTCCTTTTCTGGTTTTCTGGGTTTGCATTAAATTTGTATTGTAGGGTAAAACCTGTGACTAACGACCACACGGCCCTTGGGGCCAGAGAAAGTGGTCATTCGTGGCAGGTGGTCCTTAGCTTGAGGTTTGCCCCGCACAACCATGTATGAATGTGAGATCGTCCGTGCCTGGCAAAGTGGTCTGTAGTACCAGGCTGGTCGCTAGTCACGGTAGTCTGTAGTACCGGGCTGGTCGCTAGTCACGGTGGTCTTTAGTTACAGGGTTTACTGTATTTTCCAAAACAAAACAAAAAAGTTCCTTTATTTTTTTTTTAACTCCACCTGTGAAATACACCCGCGCGCGCGCGGGGGCGACACGAAACATAGATAAAAAAAACGGTGTGGCCTAAGAGCCAGTGAAAATTGAAGCCCTGTCATGGATAGTGCTCCTCACCCCCGTCGAGTTTGGAGCCAGTCACATGTGCAAGTTTAATGTTCTTTTGCTGATGTTCTTGTCCATGTCATTGCACTGGTCAACCTAAGCCTCTTTTACCGGCAAAAGAAACACAGTAAGTGAAAAATGCAATACTAATGCAACCCCTCAAAAAACCGAAAAGGACAAAATATAATTCATTTGCTGTGATATGATCAAGAGAAGTGTTGAGTTTCACCTCCTGTTATGGCAACACACGAATTGAGCCTTTTTTCAAATTCTTGGATTGGTGTTGGTGTTATGATGATTTTTTGTATCGAGATAGTGTGTCATATGTAAGCACATTTTCCTTTGCCCGTACAAGAGGCTTTTCATCAAGAGAGCTCAAACAATCCGCGGGAAATGGGACCGTGCGCAACATGTAGGTCCATTGACCACGACGGCCAGGTCATAGCACTGGTTCAAGAAGAAAATCGCAGTTCTTGTTGCTGTTAGCTTCTGTTGAGTCGGGATAGTTTAAAGTAAACGCTAGGCTCCGTTTTGCCTTGTGTTATGCCTTGTGTTATGCCTTGTGTTATGCCTTGTGTTATGCCTTGTGTTATGCCTTGTGTTATGCCTTGTGTTATGCCTTGTGTTATGCCTTGTGTTATGCCTTGTGTTATGCCTTGTGTTATGCCTTGTGTTATGCCTTGTGTTATGCCTTGTGTTATGCCTTGTGTTATGCCTTGTGTTATGCCTTGTGTTATGCCTTGTGTTATGCCTTGTGTTATGCCTTGTGTTATGCCTTGTGTTATGCCTTGTGTTATGCCTTGTGTTATGCCTTGTGTTATGCCTTGTGTTATGCCTTGTGTTATGCCTTGTGTTATGCCTTGTGTTATGCCTTGTGTTATGCCTTGTGTTATGCCTTGTGTTATGCCTTGTGTTATGCCTTGTGTTATGCCTTGTGTTATGCCTTGTGTTATGCCTTGTGTTATGCCTTGTGTTATGCCTTGTGTTATGCCTTGTGTTATGCCTTGTGTTATGCCTTGTGTTATGCCTTGTGTTATGCCTTGTGTTATGCCTTGTGTTATGCCTTGTGTTATGCCTTGTGTTATGCCTTGTGTTATGCCTTGTGTTATGCCTTGTGTTATGCCTTGTGTTATGCCTTGTGTTATGCCTTGTGTTATGCCTTGTGTTATGCCTTGTGTTATGCCTTGTGTTATGCCTTGTGTTATGCCTTGTGTTATGCCTTGTGTTATGCCTTGTGTTATGCCTTGTGTTATGCCTTGTGTTATGCCTTGTGTTATGCCTTGTGTTATGCCTTGTGTTATGCCTTGTGTTATGCCTTGTGGTATGCCTTGTGTTATGCCTTGTGTTATGCCTTGTGTTATGCCTTGTGTTATGCCTTGTGTTATGCCTTGTGTTATGCCTTGTGTTATGCCTTGTGTTATGCCTTGTGTTATGCCTTGTGTTATGCCTTGTGTTATGCCTTGTGTTATGCCTTGTGTTATGCCTTGTGTTATGCCTTGTGTTATGCCTTGTGTTATGCCTTGTGTTATGCCTTGTGTTATGCCTTGTGTTATGCCTTGTGTTATGCCTTGTGTTATGCCTTGTGTTATGCCTTGTGTTATGCCTTGTGTTATGCCTTGTGTTATGCCTTGTGTTATGCCTTGTGTTATGCCTTGTGTTATGCCTTGTGTTATGCCTTGTGTTATGCCTTGTGTTATGCCTTGTGTTATGCCTTGTGTTATGCCTTGTGTTATGCCTTGTGTTATGCCTTGTGTTATGCCTTGTGTTATGCCTTGTGTTATGCTGGATGACACAGATGTACAGTCAACTTTGCTTATAACGACACTCAACTGTGCATCAGAAAAGTGTCCTTATACCCGAAGTCTCATTATATATTATTATTATATAGTACAGTTGGATGGGACTTTGCTCTGGGCATGGAAATTTCTGTCGTTATTCGCGAATTTTCGTTATATCCGCAGTCGTTATTAGCGAAGTTGACTGTATAAGCATTGAAAAAACAGTGATCTCTCGTGAAAAGTGCTCTCTCTCTCTCTCTCTTGAATAGTGTCCCATTTGTAATGGACATTGAAAAGTTGTGCACCAGGAGCACTAATCGAGCGAGTCCGGTACCTGTTCTTACTGCTGGAGGATAGCAAAGAATTCTTGGAAATGCAATACTGCTAACGCTATAACGATAGTCTCTGCGAATTCTGAACAGAGTAAGAAGGAAATATACTGCGTCTTACCTCCTCCGTCATGGTCCGTTCCGATTAGGCTGTCGAAGTGCCGACATCACGCTGCCTGAAAGCTCGTACTCATAGTTACAAGGCCAAGTGGTGACAAACAAAAGGCGCGTCACCTGCACTTGTCGTTTTTCCAACGGTCTCGGCATCACTTTGACTGGAGCGATCTCGCACGCGTGC
>NC_088645.1:34494019-34518019 GCF_964019385.1 Sycon ciliatum
AAGATCGCGAGTTCAAATCTTGTTTTTCTTCAAGAAGTTTCTCCTTCGGTCTCAAGCCATCGTGCAGTGTTTTCCTGCTGAATGTTCAGTTCACCAGCACCTGAGAGATAGGAGTTCTTACTTCCGTTTCCCGCTGGACAATAAACGAGCCCAGAGTTATCATCTACTGCTTCTCCTTCTCTACAAAACGAAAAGTACAAACTCGGCGACAAGTAGCAGTATCTTTGAAATAAATATTCTCGCTCGCGTGCTCCTCTGTCAAAATGATGCTATACTATAGCTGCGTTCACTGCATGCTGCTGCTAGCATGCTGCCAGTACTGGAACACGACACGTGAAGGCGACGCGTCTTTTGTATTGTAGCAAGAAGGACCCACGGGCCACGGACCACGCTACGGCTGTGTGTGATCCCCAGTAGCCTAATCGGTAGGGCACTGTCCCGGAAAGACAGGGGTGCTCGGTTTGAATCCTGCTCGTGGATCCTTCTTTTGCAACACTGGCGACTGACTCGAACCCACGACCCATCCTAGATCTACCCCTGCCCCCGCAAGTAAGCCCGGTTTAGCAACAGGGAAAAAAATCGAACCTTCCACTCGGCCAAGAAATCTTTACCAGTCGCTGCTGTGGCTATTGTCACCACTGCCACTACGAGACCCCAGGTGTCTTTTTCTTTGGCATTACCCCCAGCACAGAGTACGGCTGGCTTTTCTCGGATTGGCTATCTCGCTGCTGACCGGTGGAATATGCTGCCTTCCACTGTGCGTAGTAGTACGGATTACTGCTCATTCATTCGCTCATGCATAACCTTCCTAGGCTAGGGGCTCCCGTAAGAAGACCATAGGTCTGTGGGAAACACGCTAGGTAAAATAAAAGTTAGTAATAATAATAACAATAGTCTGAAGAAAAAATCGACTGTCACCACCAGGACTCGAACCAGGGACCCTCGCTTGTAGCCAGCGATGCTCTAACCACTGAGCTATGGTGTAGTCGTCATCCCAGCAGAGACCGTTCAACTGAGTTCTTAAAGCTATTAATCATTTTCTGCTGCCCCAGGTTATTTCTTTTATTAGTATTATTACTTTCTTTGCCTTCGCTTTCTTGTTATTGGGCAAATTACCCGTTAGAATCTGCGAAGTAAAATAAACAACAACTCTCACAGCCGACTCACTGCTACCCTCCGTAGCCACTACACACACCAACAGCCATACAAGGAAGGGTTGCAGGTAGATACTGAAATCCCTACTGTCAGCTGACGAGGGTAGCAGTGAGTCCGCTGTGAGAGCGCATGGAGGAGAGGAGAGGAAGAGTTGCTTACAGTACATGTAAATTAATATTATTTTCCTACTTGTAGCTATATTTACCAAAATCCTTGGTATTTCCCTAATATTCAAAATTTTATGTTGAGTCACCTCTACCTTTACGTGTAATATTTCAAAAAATTTATATTAATAATAATCACACAAATAATCTACGTGGAGATAAAAGTTTAATAATAGCAATGAAAAGTATGAATGCCGCAGACATCACCACGCAACATGACAATTTGTTCAAGGTTTGGTTTTGTGTGTTTCCAAAATCGATTTTCACGTTCCGATCATCAGTGGAAATACGGAACTAAAGAGATCAAGGGAAAAACAAAGGTTAAAAATCCAAAGAAGTGTGACACACGACGGGTAACTTGTGGTAAGTATTACAAAAAGTGAGAACTAAAATAAAGAGTAAGTGTGACAAACGGGCATGAACAGTGCAGGTGGATCACTAAGCCAACCGAATGTGCCTTCTCCACCGTTGCCCTTGCCGCCACCGGAGCCACCACCAGTGCCGTTGGTGGCTGGGGTCGGGGAGGAGTCGGCAACAACAACAGTACCGCCAATCACAGAAATTGAGCCCATTTCTTTGACACAGTATCCGGCTGTGCGGACACCGCAGCACCCTCCGGCGCTTGATCCGTGGGTCCAGAGACCACGGAGGTCGACCGCCAATTATTCAACCGAAATATATGCTAGGAATGGCCAAGGCCCACGCGGAGCATCGAAGGAGACCGGAAGCCGGGGGCAAAACGGAACACAATCTCGGGACGTAGATGAGGTAAGGACAGTGACACGGGACAGACGTAGGAAGGAGAACATGGATGGTATCAGACGACTGACTGGTGGTGAATATGAGTTGGGTGATGATGCGGCGGATGACGAGAATACAGATGACGACGAGGCGGATGACGGCGAGGATACAGATGACGACGAGGCGGGTGATGACGAGGCGGCAGATGAAGACGAGGCGGATGACGGTGAGACGGCTGGTGGTGATGGTGATAAAACGGACGAGGAGGAGTCAGGTGGCAGGGAAGGTGATGGAGCTGATGAGGGTGAAATTCGTAAGAAGTCAGCTGTGTATTTGCATTTGTTATCTCGTCCCGATTGTTTGAGTGTGTATGATGATTCCCACTTCTCTGTACTGTGTCGTGCCCGTTATGTCCAGCAGTTGAAGGTCCTTGAAGCTGTTTGTATTCGTACGCATAAGCCCGATTTGTGTAAGCAAAAAGAACATGTTTTAGCACTTAGGTTATTTTCGTGAATTTGCACCCCGTGTTCATGAGTTGTTTCTGCACTGTTCATGCCCGTTTGTCACACTTACTCTTTATTTTAGTTCTCACTTTTTGTAATACTTACCACAAGTTACCCGTCGTGTGTCACACTTCTTTGGATTTTTAACCTTTGTTTTTCCCTTGATCTCTTTAGTTCCGTATTTCCACTGATGATCGGAACGTGAAAATCGATTTTGGAAACACACAAAACCAAACCTTGAACAAATTGTCATGTTGCGTGGTGATGTCTGCGGCATTCATACTTTTCATTGCTATTAATAATCACACAGTGCTGATTTTTTTGTAGCTCACAGGTGAAGGACCATACTTGACGTCACACTCGTCTCTATGCCTTGTCTGTCAGGCAACATGGGTGCTACTACTTGAGATCCCTTGATTCTCGAATGAAACTACACGCGGAAGGACATAAAACACCTTGCGAGTGCCATAAATCCACCATACGACCTCAGAACGATTTGGGACTTGTTCGAGGAGACAACGGAGAACTTTCTAATGCGAAGAGACCGTTCGGTTGCTCCATCCGGTCCAGGGAAAGCCGAGTTACGAAAATTGGAGCGTCTGCAGTATGCACTGTACTATGCACTGTACCGTTTTTGATGTTTTTTGTTGTTGCGAGAGGCTGGCGCCCGCCCCCCCCCCCCCCCCGCCCTTCTGGATACGCCACTGTGTTAATTTTGTCATAGACATCTGAAGTACATGTACTCAAGTACATACAGGTAGTCATATACATGAGTGTGCATTCAAACATTGCCAGTGACATCAGTGCTAACCGCCTGCCTCTAGCTCTAAGTACCCGATCATGAACCATAGCACACCAATGTTACGTTGTGTTACATGCAGCAAGGCACTTACCCACACACTCGCTCCCTGTCTAGAGAGGTTTTTTTTATTTCGGCAAGCACAGCAATTAGAATGTGACCTCCATCACCAGTTAACACTTTGAGACATCAATGACCTGTGCACAACTTCACGTCCATTTGAAACAGCTTTCGAACTGTTCTTGTACGGCAACTCAGTATACCCAGATAAAGTTCGAAAACAGCTCACTTCTTCCTACTCCTAAAATCCTGAAAAAAAGCCCTCATAACTAATGTACACACTTACTTTCACATCCTGGTGGATTTGGGTACCACACTCCGCCACTGTGGCACGTAGAGACGGTGATAGCCCGACCGTTATTGGAATGATATCCCGTTTGACACTGTATTGATACGTGCGTTCCAATTGCCCTGCTGAAATCGATTATGGGTTTGTATTTGAAGCGGGCGAAAATGAGATCTGGACACTGTTCTGGAGACAAAGAGCAAAAATTCAAGCCATTGCTCAACGAGATGAAACTCAGCTCCAAAATTCATACTTTACGTCATACATATAGAAGGCGGATTCTAGTCACCAAAATGAACAGACCGTCACCAATTATTCAAATCTGTCGTAGGAATAAAACATAATGAATGTACTTAGTGGAGTAGTAGCAGTAGTAGTGGCAGTAGTCCATGCTGTTTTGATGTCCTTAAAGTTTAATGTACTCTAACTAACCTAGTTGGTTAGACGGATGATTGACATCGGGTTCTGCTTGCTCTTTTCTTTGCGTTGTTGTTTTTCATCACCATGTATTTCACAATATTATTTTCTTTTTGCTGGTACAAGAGGCTTTAGCGGTAGTAGTAGTGGTAGTAGAGTGTATTATTTGACTAGGTGAGTCCCAACAGGCTCGGCCTTATTCCAGGGAGCCCTAGGGACATCATTGTAAAGTGTCCTTCATGGTAGCGTATACCACGATGCACACTGAGAAGTGACACAGTGACCTAGACCAGTAGTGGTACAACAAGGCGTTTCAAGAGTGTACAATCAGCACATCAATGATGCAGCATGTTCCAGTACAGGTACAGTAAGTGAAATCCAGCCTTGTGGAAATACCAGTCCCGGACTGTACAACCCGAGGACTGTGAACAGTGGGCTGTGCAGTGAACCGTGACTCTACTCTATTCATGGTTGTTGGATTTCAGTTCCCACCACCTTGTTGTAACACTGAGCAGCTACATTTCACACAGAAGAATTCTTTAGGTCAGTACATTTAGGTTTTGATCATCAAGACCATCATTATACCTCCTTTCGTCTCAAATGCAGCAGTCGAGTGAGGGCCACTGTTGCCGGCAACCATCATATTTTTACGATGAAGCTGCGTGGAGCGCATTTAAGATTATTTTCAACATAAACAGTACAATGAAGTGTGTGTTGCTCCCTACATGGGAGGTTGCGGTTTTCCTGCCGACTTGAATTCTCACTTGACTGACTCATGATTGCAATCCAGAGCACACGAGAAGTCCATCGAAACGTCCACTCTTTGCCTAGCCCCCAAGACGAACATTTAATGATAGTAGCCGACCGGCCGAAGTATAAATGAATAAAAAACCGTCCACTCGGCTCCACTGTAGGGAGCAACACACTCTTCCCCTACTATAGCCGAAGTCGCACCAATCTCTTCTTTATAAACACTAAGTGTTTCGGAATATATGTGTAGGACTCAGTATAGAGTCCATGCACTATATGATGTCCAGCACCCTATATAGAGTCCATTGGTCCAAAATCCACTATACAGAGTCCAGGAGTCCACTCAGTTTTGATCAGCTTCATCCTGCCGCGCAATCCCCTATAAGGAGTACACTTTTTCTACAAGTCCCCTATTCACGGTCCAGGAGTCCAGTTTATCCAGTCACGCCGTCCTGTGTGTTGTGCCCGAAAGAGTACACATTTTCAGTTTTGCTTGCCTCGTGGCAGCGCATTCCTTTCTTCACTTCAGCCATGGCTGCCAATTCTGCTGTGCAGTTGCTGACAGTAATCTGTCTCTAGCTAACCAAGGAGGATAAGGAGACGTTCAAAATCAAATCTGGAAAGCGTCTTGTGGTTCTCTGAAGACGTTTCATCAGTGCGCGGGATGAAAGCAGAAATTGCAGAACGAGAAAAGTTCAGCACAGTTCAAATCTGACGAGTCAGGTACACTGACGCTCTCTTTCGTTCGACGCCACAAGGATCCCCTGTTTGGCTGGCCATTGCTGCCAGTAAGACGTTTGAACGGTTTCATCAGAGCGAAGGATGAAAGCAGAAAGCGGAGAAAGAGAAAAGTTCAGCACAGTTGCAATCTGACGAGTCAGATACACTGACACTCTCTTCCGTTCGACGCCACAAGGATACCCCTGTTTGACTGGACAAGAGCTGCCTGTACCACCGTGTCAAAAGGCTGTCCAACTGCATGGCAGGACGATGACTGAGGTAAGGAAGCTTTTACTCGTTTCGATTGGTCTGCTGGGCTGTTCTGTCGTTATGCTTGAATTTGTTTTCCATTTTCAAGGAGCGTATCGCGTTTGTTTGATGTTGCTTGAATGAATGCCCTAAAAGTAATCAACCAGTTCGTAATAGTCCTCAAGGACTGCAAGGACTTTGCATCAATCGTATATGATCGTCTAGCTATCATCAATTATTATTTTATTTCATGAGAAATGTATTTTTATCCCTGTGATAATTACCGTATTATCTCTAATATAAGCACAGTCTCCAATAATAGCACGTCTCCAATAATAGAACACCTTGGGACGGCATTCAAAAAATAAAGTGCTCAGTCTCCATTAAAAGCACACTGTGTAAAATCATTGTCTGTACCGGCGAAAAAACCCTGAAATGTGTGTGTATGACATGAATTTGGCATGGCAACATGCCTCTGAAATGAGGTTGAAAATAATGGAACAGTCTCCAATAAAGGAACGTCTCCATTAATAGCACGGGGCGGAGGTACATTGAAAAAATAAAGAACCGTGCTTATATTAGAGATAATACGGTATGTGAACTCCACGACACTCTTCCTGTAGTATGATGTCAAATACAATGGGATCCACAAACGCAGTGCCAGTGTACTAGTAGTAGTAGGACTAGGAGGATTGCTTGTATGCCAATGACAAGAAAAAGCTTCTCAAGCTAATACCAAGAGTGCATAAACAAGAGTATGCAACTGTGATCTCTTTTCTATGGACCAGATGCGCGGCGCGCTGCCTTCATTACATCATTCAGCTGCTGTCCGCGCACTGCGGAAAATCAAACACCGCACTCTTCCTCTGGTTTGAAATGAACTTTCGTACGGAACTGGAGTTCACGCGCCAGAATTTAGAGATCGCGTAGGTACTTGAACGAATCGAGCAAAAACAGATGGGCTCGTACGAGAAATTGTGAGTTTGAATGCATGCTTTCAGAGCGTGATGAAGGCAAGTTACGTAATGAAGGCAGCGCGCCACGCACTGACCCATAACCACAGTTGCATACTCTTGTTTATGCACTCTTGCTAATACTCGTATTCCCTGAAGTAACCATTTTGATGTCACGAACATGACATTGTGTCAGTGAAACTGCCTCGTGACAACAAATCATTGCATTTCCATCTTGGGGAAGACTGACTGACAGCAACGCTGTACAGATTGTTCAAATCATCTCATTTCAATTTAGTTGCAGTGAAGTGAAACACTGTTTACACTACATGTGCTTCGAAGTATGTTGGTGTGTCTGTGCGTCTTGAGTGTGCACAAACGATCTTATTCCTCATATTACTAATAGATTATTGTCCCCACCATCACCTGTTCACAGGTCTTTGAGTGGATTGATTTTCATTGAGCATCACATTCGTTGAGAACTTGGTAGTTGTGTGCTCCCATGCATCATTACGGTAATAAGCGTATCCTTGTGCAATCTATTTGTTGCAGGTGTGCTGATCTTCAGAAGCTTGCGGAACTGAGTGCTGCTGAACATCTGCATGGCCATGAGCAATGGTGAAGCTTGCTATTGCACTCTCAGCATGTGCTAGTATTATGCTGACCACTGCACTATGTTACTCTCTTACACTACTACGTGTATGTAAACGTGCGTGTACCCGTCCCCGTACGCATTCGTTTCGTATAATTATTTGTTATCCCTCTTGACTTTACATGTAAATGGCTGGACGTTTGCATGGCTGCTGGAGTTGCGTGTGTATTGTGTCTCTACTCTTTTCTTGGTGTTTTCTTGGCGTTGTATAAGTTTGTGTGTGTGTGTGTGTGTGTGTGTGTGTGTGTGTGCGCGCGCGCGCACAATAATTTGAAAACAAATAATTAATCCTGGGCTCTCCATTATTCTCTTTCGATTCTTGGTTTTTTTCTAGGTATTTTCTTGGCGTTGTGTGGGTGTGTGCATGTGTGTGTGCGTGCACAATAATTTGGCAACACCACATGATTGAGATATTGTAATTTGCAGCGTCTGCGAAGAGACCACTTGATTTGAGGATGGTGTTTGTAGGGTTTTTCATGTAATTAAGTGGCTGCAGTGGTGCCTCAATACATATTTTTTTATCTTGAGAAGTGAATGATGTAAAGGATTAAAGGGAGAGACCGCATTCTGGTTAATATTCACTGCTTACAGCAGATCCTATGTCTATTTTCGAACTCGATAGAGGATGCCTAATTGGCTGGACTTTATACAGGGGGTGTAGACCACATAAAGACTCTTTATAGTTGATTTCAAAGTTTGGACTCCGTACAGTTGATTTTGGACCAATGGACTCTATATAGGGGTGAAGCCAATTGGCTGGACTCTATACAGGGAGTGATGTCCATCGAAACTTTGAGCTCACAGTTGATTTCAAGTTTGGACTCTGTACAGTGGATTTTGGACCAATGGACTCTATATAGGGATTGGACATCATATAGGGGCTGGACGCTCTACTGAGTCCAACATATGTACAAACCAACCTTCTTTCACAGTGATTGCGATAGTTGTGGATATTGGCCGAGAAGCATGTACACATCTTTCGGTCACGCTTTGTGGGCGAGCAGGACTTGACCCTGTTCCTGTGCAGTCGAAACTTTCTGCGTACCCCGTTGTACACGTTACATTGAAGGTAACACGTGATGTATCAATGTAATTCAGTCCAGACACAATCTTTGGATCATTTAGCTGGAAGGTGAACATGGAATGCACCATATTCGTAAGGTTCGTTGTCCGGATCATCTGCGTTACAAGCGGCATTGATGAGGTCCACGATGCGTTCAGATTGAAATTCCCACTGGACATGCAAGGTATGTGTAAATTCGCCAACACTCCAAAACACTCCAAAGCTGTGCTTAGTATGACGATAGTGTAAATGTGATAATAAGACAAGAAAGACGAAGCAAACTCTATGAGCACCAAAGAAAAAAAACTCTACCATGAACAAGAAAGCCACCAAGACAAGGCTACTTCTTGCCCAGAGGAACAGTCCCGAAAAGGTGCTATGCAACCAGAAAAGGATACAAGAAAAGAAACAAGTGCAAAATTCCGTACTGCGCCGCACGGTGCGTGAGAACCCCGCGCGGGATCAGCGGAAACTTCGCGGAGAGATTTAGGACACGCATTGCCAAAAGGAGAAGTGTGAAGAGGTCAAAGTACAAGTGCGATTCCAGTGCAAAACAGCAGATCACAGAAAACTATCGCAGGCAAGTCAAACTACACGTATGCATGCGTACCACTACGGCACTAGCAGATCCGCGGATCTGGCGCTAGCAACAATCGCTCGTGATCACATGATCAATGACATAATAATTATTCAAAAATGGCGCTGCTGCGACTGCACACTTCGGCAGCTGGCACATGCACATGGCAAGAAAGAAACGAAAATAATTCAAAAACAGTTCGAACACGTACACAACGAAGGAATAAGTTTGAGAGAACAATAAATTTATCAAGTAGAACAATGTAGTATAAATCTGCCAGGGGGTGCTTGCACCTAGCGCTGGGTGACAGTAAGCGCTGACAGACAGAAGAGAAAGAACTAACAGAGGAAGAGAAATACTACAGAGCTGCAGAACGACGATCAAACGGCAAATTCAGTAAGTCTGTCTGAGCACGCAGCGCGGACATTCTCCCACCTAGTAACTGACTGCAGTTACTTACGTACATCCAAGTAACACAAACGGGCTACTGGCCGGCGGTACACTCCGGTGGTTGTCTTGACATCAGCGACTCGAACGGTGCCATCTCGGCCAGGGTGAACTGCGATCACGATGCCACGCGGCCAAACTCCACGTGTGGCCTTGTCGTCAGCTATAACAACTACATCACCGGGTGCCAGTTGACGGCATGGCTGGTGCCACTTGGTGCGACGTGTTAGCGTAGGTAGGTATTCCTTGACCCATCGACGCCAGAACATCTCTGTGAGCGCTTGGGCGACACGCCACTGCTTGCGCAAACACAGGTCGGCGTTGTTGAAGACTCCAGGACATAGCGCTGCACTGGATGTACCAATCAGGAAATGGTTGGGTGTCAGACATTCGTCGTCTTCGGCGTCCAGAGGTACATGCGTTAACGGGCGACCATTGACCAGGCTCTCGGCTTCAGCAAACACAGTCAGCAAAGATTCATCACGTGGATGCTGTTCCGTCAGTGATGCTCGCAAAGCAACTTTCACGGATCGCACGAGTCGTTCCCAGGCCCCACCCATGTGGGGAGCTGCTGGAGGGTTGAAGTGCCACTCAATACTACGAGCCGTCAATTCGGCAGTCAGACGATCCTGATCAAGCTCACCAATGCTCTCCCGCAGCTCTCGGTCTGCTCCTCGCAGATTGGTGCCTTTATCTGAGTAGATGGCGGCTGGCTGCCCTCGTCTGGCACTCATACGTCTGATGCTCTGGATACAGGCGTCGGTAGTGAGGCTGTGTGCAACTTCCAAGTGCACTGCTCGTGTGCTCATACACGTAAATAACACACCGTACCGCTTCTCGCGGCGACGACCAACCGTGACCTCCATCGGGCCAAAGTAGTCCATTCCTGTGTTCGTAAATGGTCTGACATTGGCTGTGATACGGCACTCTGGTAGCTGGCCCATCTCAGGCTGCAGCGGAATGACACGCTCGTTCTTGCACCGCTGACATTCGGTCCATGTTCTTCTCACAGCGACGCGTAGCTTCAGAATCCAGTAGCACTGGCGCAGGTCGTTCGCCATGCGTTCCTGTCCATGGTGGCCATTCCACACATGGTGCTGCTGCAGTAGCAGACGCGTGTACCGATGGTCTGGGTCCAATATCACTGGTCGCTTTGCTGATGGACGGAGTTCGGCTGCACTATCGGTTCGACCAAACACCCTGATGACATCATCATCGAGACCAGCTGACAGCTTGTAGAGGCGGCTACTACGGCTGACTGGCTCTCCCTTCTGCAGTGATGCTAGCTCATCAGGAAAGCAGTCTTGCTGGACGGTCTTCCACCACAGCGTCTGTGCGTGCTGAACTTCGGACGCCAGCAACTCAGCTGGTAGCTTGGTCGACTTCCTTGCAACACTAGCCTTCAGCTTACGGACATAGCGGACTACCCATGCCGTGGTGCGTACAAGCTTGTGCCATGACGAAAACCGTTCAGGGTCTGGCAGACAGAGGCGATTTGTACGTTGAGCAGCATGTCCGACGAACTCCTTCTTCAGTTCAGCATCATCGGCGTCGTTCTCAACAGGCTCACTGGTGGATGGTACCGTTGGCCACTGTGATGTCGGCTCCTTCAGAAACGCTGGACCTGTGAACCAGCGGCTTGTTGGCGGGATCTCATTCACCGCGACGCCTCTGCTGGCTAGATCTGCGACATTGTCGATCGTCGACACCCAGTGCCAATCATCTGGGTTTGACAGCTCAGACAGCTCGCCAACACGATGTGCGACGAATGGCTTGTAGCGGCGACCGTCTGACTTGATCCAGCAGAGTACGGTCCGCGAGTCGCTCCAGAACACGGTGGAGTCGGGCTGGATCCTGTGGCTGCTAGTGATTGCGTTTGCAATCCGAGCTCCGAGCAGCGCGGCTTGCAGCTCAGGACGCGGTATTGACAGCGGCTTCAGCGGTGCGACCCGGGACTTTGCCGTAACGAGCGCCGTGTCGACTGTTCCGTCGTTCAGCTGAAAGCGAAAGTAGCCGACGGCGGCGAATGCAAGTTCACTGGCATCACAGAAGACGTGAAGCTGGACGTTAGCGACTCCTCCGGGCTTCAAACTGTAGCATCTTGGTATTGCCAGCTTGCCGAGCTCCGTCAGCTCCCCACACCAGCTCGTCCATTCGCCTTGCAGCGACCTTGGCAGCTCATCATCCCAGCCAATGGACGCTCGCCAGATGCTTTGAATCAGGACTCGAGCTCTGATGGAGTAACAGGCGACGAGGCCGAGTGGGTCAAACACTGACATCACAGTGCTGAGTGCCTGACGCTTCGTCGTGCTTTTGGATGTCAGCATCTGTTCTAGGCGGAGCTTACTGACATGGAAACCAAGCGTGTCGGCACTGGGGTCCCAGATCATTCCCAGCGTACGCTCCACTGACGTTGCAGGATCGACGTCCAGACTTACGATGCTTGATGGTGCGCGCATCTCAATCGGCACTGCTTCAAGCACAGTCGGTGAGTTGCTAACCCAGTTCCTGATGTGGAAGCCACCTTGTCTGTGGATGTCAATCACATCTGTCACGATCTTGACTGCTTCTTTGGTCTCGGCACAGCTGTCAAAGTAGTCATCGACATAGTGATGCTCGACAATACCCTGTACTGCACGGAGCTTGTCACGATGCTCGGCAGCATTGATGTTCTTCACGAACTGCGCCGACGTCGGTGAAGAGGTTGACCCGAAAGTCATCACCCTCATCTGGTAGACAGTCGGTTTGCTGTTGCGGTCCTGCCCACGCCACAGGAATCGTTGAGCGCAGCGATCTTGTGGCCTAATAACCACTTGGTGGAACATCTCTTGTATGTCACCACCAAATGCGATGGCCTCCTCGCGGAAACCAAACAGTACGGCTGGCAGCGGTCGCAACAGGTCAGGGCCAGAGAGCAGGGCGTCATTCAGGCTACTTCCCCCGGTTTTCGATGCAGCATCGAAAACCAACCGTAGCTTGTCCGGCTTGTTGGGGTTGGTGACCCCAAAGTGCGGGAGATACCAGGTGGTGTTGGAGTCCACCGCTGCCTGATGGGGAGATAGAATCTCCGCGTAGCGCTTGTCGACATACTCAGCAATCTTCTCGTCGTACTTCGCTAGCAGCGATGGGTTGCGGTCAAGCTTGCGCTCAAGGCTGCGGAGTCGATTGAACGCGTTGCCGTAGCTACGTGGCAGCACTGGGTCGTCTTTGCGCCACAGGAGCCCCGTCTCCCACCTAGTCTCGTCAAACCGCTGTGTTGTCGCCTGCAGCAGCTCAAATGCCCGCAGCTCTTCACGGTTGTGGGCTGTAGCGTGCGGCACCTTGACTCCGAAATCGTCAGTCCTAAACGACGATTTGACTAGCTGGTGAAGTTCTTCATCCTCGGTAGAGATGGTTTGCAGAACGACGTCATCCACTCTGCCCTGACGATGAGATGACCGACCGTGCACGACCCACCCAAGCTTGGTTCGCGAGGCGATCGGCGCGTTGGGCGCGCCTTCAATGACCTCTCGCCCGACCGTCAGGCTGACATTGTCCTGGCCGATCAGGAGCTGGGGCTTTTTGTTATCGAGTGTGTGGACCGGCACGTCTTTCAGATGCGGCCACTGGTTCAGCGCCTTTGCAGACGTCACCGGCTGACACGTCAAATCGAGGTTGTTCACTGTCCTGGCATTTCTCAGCTGAAAGGTCTCATCTCCCTGCAACCCAGCAATCTGCAGGTTCAAGGACATGGACTGAGGATGGTGCTGATGCTGCTTATCTGTCCACGTGAGAGACAGCGGCTTCACTGGGCCAGACGCTTGCAGGGTCTTGGCTAATTGGGTGTCTACTAGTGTCACTGTAGATCCCTCATCAAACAGTGCGTACGTCATCACTTCGTTGTCGCCATTTATCAGGCGTACCGGTACTGTTCGGAGGATGACGCTCGCAGATGGCTTCTGCATGCTGCAGGTCACGTGTGATCCCGTCGTGATGGAGTTAGTCTGCTCACTATCAGCAGAGACTCTGCGTTGTCCTTGTTGCTCATAGTTCTGCGGATGTAACAGAGGGTGGTGAAGACTCGTGCAGCCATCTACGCCACATGGCTTGCTCCGTTGGCAGTTTCGTGCACCATGCCCATACCCGAGACACACATAGCACCGGTTTGCAGACCGGGCCCACTTACGCCGTTCACTCTGGCTCACATCCTTGAATGATTTGCAGGACGAAACTGAGTGGCCGGCTTTCTCGCAGAAGGCGCATGCCCTTGGTTTGCGCTTCTGTTCGGAGATAGTCGCCATTAGTTGACCGGCCCGCCGTTTCGACTGTTCTCCACCGCTGGTGTTGGTGTTGCCAACGATTGGTGGGCTCACATGGTAAGCTGCAGCCGCACGCTCTGTCAGCCAATCTGACAAATCCTTCAGCGTGGAACGGCGACCAAGACTCTGCACATGCTCTCCCCAGCGGAGGCGCAGCTCATTTGGCAGCTTTGCCACGATGTCTTGGCGGAGCTGCGGATTTGTGAGATGATCCGTCTCCTCCAACAGCTCCATGGTGCTTACCAGGTTCCGCACAGCACTGGTGAGCTCGATTATGCTCTCCAGATCCACTGTTTTAATGCTGTTTAATTCCTTGGTGCGCTTTATGAGCGACTGGATGATGAGGTCAGGGTTGCCAAACCTGAGCCTCAGCATGCTGATCACCTGGTCAACATTGTCAGGAACTGTCAGCATTCCCGCCACTAGGTTTCGCGCCTTTCCCTTTAGCGCCTTTGCCAACCGAGCCATGTTCTCACTTGGAGAAAACTCGCACTCCGTTGTTGACCGCTCATATGAGCTTAGGAAGGCGGGCCACTCCTCGGGGCTCCCAGAGAACAGTGGCAAATCTTTGTGGGCACTCTGCCGAGCGACAAAACGCTTCATATGATCAGTGCTGTTAGGCGCCATGGCCTTCATGGCAGCCCCCAAAGCTGATGCCAACTGCTCGACCGGTTCCGATTGACGCTGGAGCATGGCCTGGTATGCACGCTCTTTAAGCTGGTGCTCTCGTTGCTGTGCATCCAGCTGTTGGTGCAGAGAGGTTACGGATGCTGCCTCACTCTCTGCCACAGTGCCGACCGCTGACCGCATGGACGGTGGTTTCGGCGGTGGCGACGGTTTATCCAAACGCCCACGCGCACTTCTGGCTCGAGGTGCTGGTGTGGGTGCCAAATTTGTCGGTGTGCCCATATGCGTGTTACGCTCACCAGACGTTATTTCCTCTATGGCCGCCATCTCCATCTCAACTCTGATAGCCTCGACTTTTTCAGCACTCTCCAACTCAATTTGGTGCTGTCGCCGCTGTAAATCGGCAAGTCTCTCCTCAGAGGCGAGTTGTGCGGCCAGTTTCGCCCTGCGTACGGTACTAACACTACTAGTAACAGACTCAACGAGTGACGGAGCAACTGAATATTCCCTCACCGAGGGCTCGGGCGTTTCCATGTCCGCGTCGACGCCGTACCAGTTCGGTCGTCGTGACTCCCGCTGGCTTCGCCTGACGGACATGACTAACAAAACCAAACGATCTTCCACCCAACGTAGAAACGATCGCGATCAGAACACTTTCGTTACGTGACTTAGCAGCGTCCCGTACGAACTCTTTAGTGCTGTTCGTTCTTGATTTCTCCAATAGAAATCCGGCTCGAAGGACCATGTAAATTCGCCAACACTCCAAAACACTCCAAAGCTGTGCTTAGTATGACGATAGTGTAAATGTGATAATAAGACAAGAAAGACGAAGCAAACTCTATGAGCACCAAAGAAAAAAAACTCTACCATGAACAAGAAAGCCACCAAGACAAGGCTACTTCTTGCCCAGAGGAACAGTCCCGAAAAGGTGCTATGCAACCAGAAAAGGATACAAGAAAAGAAACAAGTGCAAAATTCCGTACTGCGCCGCACGGTGCGTGAGAACCCCGCGCGGGATCAGCGGAAACTTCGCGGAGAGATTTAGGACACGCATTGCCAAAAGGAGAAGTGTGAAGAGGTCAAAGTACAAGTGCGATTCCAGTGCAAAACAGCAGATCACAGAAAACTATCGCAGGCAAGTCAAACTACACGTATGCATGCGTACCACTACGGCACTAGCAGATCCGCGGATCTGGCGCTAGCAACAATCGCTCGTGATCACATGATCAATGACATAATAATTATTCAAAAATGGCGCTGCTGCGACTGCACACTTCGGCAGCTGGCACATGCACATGGCAAGAAAGAAACGAAAATAATTCAAAAACAGTTCGAACACGTACACAACGAAGGAATAAGTTTGAGAGAACAATAAATTTATCAAGTAGAACAATGTAGTATAAATCTGCCAGGGGGTGCTTGCACCTAGCGCTGGGTGACAGTAAGCGCTGACAGACAGAAGAGAAAGAACTAACAGAGGAAGAGAAATACTACAGAGCTGCAGAACGACGATCAAACGGCAAATTCAGTAAGTCTGTCTGAGCACGCAGCGCGGACAGTATGGTATGACTGCCAGCACTGGAAATAAGTTGCTGAGAAGTGAGGAGAGCTGACTGGACTTGCTGAGCTGGGCAAAAAAGACACAATAATGGATAAATGACAAAAGAGAAGAAAACACATGAGTACGAGTTATGCAACAACTATCCACGACTGTGACAAGACGATAAAGAATCAGAACGTGCAATGATAGGGCACAAAACTGACAGGCTACTGAGACATTCAGCGACTTGAGACCTAGCTCTAACACATCCCCAGTGCGAGTATCATCAGCTTTTCACTCACAAAGCGACTGTTCAGTACATGGGGTAGTGGTCTACCAGAGCAATCACACTCACCACCGTGGGGGTTTTCCAGAAATGAGTAGAAGCAAAAAACCACACTCGCAGCCACATAATAGATAAATAGCCGAAAAACATCTAAATCCATCAAAGAACCGCCAGCAAGCGGGAGAAAAGGCCGTGAAATCAAGTGAAACAGCATGGCCAGTGGTGAGCATGGGTGACTGGGCAGCAGGGGAGCGCCTGAAAAACAATGACTCCCTACATTCCTAGCCGCGACCGCTCAACCGGGCTAGAGGAAAAACACGCCTTTCGGCCAAAAATCCTTTCTATTTCATTAATTCCTGCCCCGCTGCCAGTCAGACCCAAGAATAGCGATAGCAAGAAATGGTATGTAATAACCGGTGTATGTCATAATCATAAGCCACACACATAGGCATAGATTGTCAAGAAGAACAGCGGACGACTCCCATGAAACCAGGGTGGGTGGGCGGGCAACTTCAACTACCACGAGGAAAAACAAAGACCACGATGGCAGGTTCAACGGAGTTGCGCAGACCAAGAGCAAATGCACGAAAATATTTGTAAGTGAAAAATACGTTTTTTGCACTCTTTCGCTACGCTCAGCCGTGAAAAAACAAAACTTTTCACTCACAAAGCGACTGTTCAGTACATGGGGTAGTGGTCTACCAGAGCAATCACACTCACGATGTAAAGGATAGTGAGGCCGATAGGAGAGCAGCACACATAGATTTAAACAAGGAAAACGAGCAGTGTGGCGCATGGCGCCAGTGTGTCAAAGTCTTGGGCACTGTGACCACCATCTGTGGCCAAGTGTATAGTTACTATGAACATTATGGAGACCCGGCCAGACTTGCCCTGGGATGCTCACTAGTAGGCCAGGCTGGGTCCCGTGGCAACCGGGCGAGCACGCATCAGCCAGGATAACATGATCAGCAGTGTACTCCGAGCAGACAAAATCTCTGCGAAATGCCCGAAAGTTTCCCTGCTAGGTTGCGAGTGCTACATCATGGAGTAGTACTGCCAGTAAATTCAATGTGAGGTGCTGTACTTCCGTGATTGGGCTGGACGTCCGTTCAGTTTCTGCAAGAGAAGGAATCCTGTATCGAATGCACACGTCCGCCCCTCACACACTTACTGCACACACATGCACCCTTACGCACATTCACTGTACACACACGCACATTCACTGTACACACACGTACTGTACACACACACTCACTGTACCCACACGCACATTCACTGTACACACACACACACTCACTGTACACACACGTACTGCACACACACACACATACTGTACACACACGCACTGCCCGTGCACGTACACTCCTCCGCGTGCCCCGACAAAAAAACGGGGTGAAGAGCCGGTACCGAGACATAAAAACCCACATACCTCTATGTAACTCTCTCTCTCTCTCTCTCTCTCTCTCTCTCGGTTTCAACATGTCTGTAATCATTCATAACCACATGATCGTTCATCAAGTCATACACCATCATATGTCATCACTGACCATCGGGCTTCTCTCTCATCATGGCATCAAGCCATACACAATCATGTGCCATCACTGCCCATCGGGCTTCTCCCTCATCATGGCACCAAGCCATACTCATCACTGCCCATCGGACTTCTCCCTCCCCCTCATCATGGCATCAATCCATACACAACCATGTGTCATCACTGCCCATCGGGCTTCTCCCTCATCATGGCATCAAGCCATACACAACCATGTGCCATCCCTGCCCATCGGGCCTCTCCCTCATCATGGCACCAAGCCATACTCATCACTGCCCATCGGGCTTCTCCCTCCCCCTCATCATGGCATCTAGCCATACACAATCATGTGTCATCACGGCCCATCGGGCTTCTCCCTCATCATGGCATCAAGCCATACACAATCTTGTGTCCTCACTGCCCATTGGGCTTCTCCATGATTATGGCATCAAGCCCTACGCAATCATGTGTCATCACTGTCCATCGGGCTTCTTACTCACTCCGGCATCACTCACATACACACTAAATAATGGCAAGCCGGGTTACCCATTTATACACCACACAAGGCCGTTCCCAATCGCTTGCATCATGTTCAGTCGTGGGTGATCCGGTGTCTGTTCCACGGCCTAGGTACTGGCTTGGTACTGTAAGGACAGCAAGAGGAAACATATATAAATACTTCATTAAGATTCAACACCGAAAACATAAGGACGGCATGCACAGGCGAGATCAAGATACGTAAAGCTTTAACCAGTTGACTTGGCCTGGCAGCTGACTGGGGTGTCTCGCACACCTTACACAATCAAAGTGGTGGCTTGACTTTTATGAATTGGCTTGGTGTTACAACAGTGGAGTTGTGCAGTGTGCCATCATGTTACCTCACCTCGCACATTGCAGCCTGCAGTGACCGAGTGAGGACTACGCGCTACCTGCCGCTTTAGTTATCGCTCCGTCTGGAACGTACACTTATATTGAGCGTGTTCGGTAACCCTAGTCTTACTCTCTGGACGAAGGAAACCTGGACAGTACTGCTTCCCACCCCTGGTCAACATCGCACGCCCCCGCTGCGGTTGCTGTCCCATTATCTGTTGTGTTGTTGTCGCTTGCTGCAATAGCCCATGACTATTGTCGTACTTGTTTGCACTCATACAATCCCAGGCTGTACTTTGGAACTGTTTCCATTGCCCATGTACTCCTTATTCTTTGCTTGCTTTTATGCTGAGAGAACATATGCTGGCTCCCTGTACTGCTTAGCCGCGTACTCATTTGGTTGAAATTTGTGAATAGTACTACTAATAATCTGACGTGAGTGAGGTGGATGGGCACCTCAGGAACACAAGTTTGAAGTCAGCAAGCAGTCAACTTTTGCGTGAATTTCTTCCGGAACCATGTCTGGTGGGCCCCACCCGTGAAAAAACAAACGAACATTTGTCTCGTCCTGCCGGCCAATTGTCCCCCCTTGTGTGTCCGATGGCTGCGGACGTCGAAATCTGTTACACCCCGATTACACCTGGCCGGAAATCTACTAGCATTTTGCACGATGGTGGACTTGGACAACATTTACCCATTGTTGCCCGATTTTTGTACTCAGACTGACAAACTAACTACTCTTGTTGTTCATGGTTGCCTCTACAAACACAATACAGTCATGTACATCGCTCTGCACATCCATAACATTCTGATGGTCCCGTGACATTGATCATGCACCCTGTGTAGGGCCTAGGGCGGTACGGGTTGGGCGTTTGTTTGCTCCCTTGAATACGACGGCATGTACACCCCTTTCGATCGTGTCAACTACATGATTATGTACTTCGTAAATTATCGAAAAAACATCCACAATCTCAAGTACTGATACTTATCTTTTCTCTCCGGTCCATGTGCGGTCCGAAAACTGGCTGGCTCTCCCAGTGAACTCCGGTTGGTGTTGTCAACACACAGCTACGACCTTGTTGCCCTTCGCCACGATGTCAGACAACTACTTCAGTTTGACTGCGATGTCACCTCTGCCAGGAGCTTCGCCACCATTTGGGACACGATGTGATCGACAGCGCTCATCACCGACTCCGTAGACTCTCGATCTCATCACTGCGCCCACGGAAAACTCTCAAGGACTCGCTGAAGCCTTTGAGGAGTATGGTTGCGGTACAGGTAGGTGTCGGCTCGACATGTCGGCACTGAGTGACCAATTGTTTTGTAAACTAAATTTTACTTCCACAATCTTTGCTGGTCGTCCGAAACGCAATGATTTGTGTAGCTGTCAACGGTGACTCTGCTCCACCTGGTACCAAACTTGCTGGTGTGTGGAGGATTACGCTCAGCTTGTTTTAGCTGTTTCCGCCTTTCGCAGATCGATCTGCAGCTCCCAAAAACGTCAGGTTACTGGTACATCAGTTTGCAGGCCCAATCAGGCGATGTGGACCTTTTGTAGGCTGGACCGATTCATTATAGATGGTGCACGGCACTGTCGCTTCTTTCTCCTGGACTATTACACTGTAGATCTAATATGAAAAAATAATAAGATGAGTTGTGGTGTTGTGTGGCTGCGAGTGGAAACTAAAAACTGGAGCACTTCAAAACTTCAACTACCACGAGGAAAAACAAAGACCACGATGGCAGGTTCAACGGAGTTGCGCAGAACAAGAGCAAATGCACGAAAATATTTGTGAGTGAAAAATACGTTTTTTGCACTCTTTCGCTACGCTCAGCCGTGAAAAAACAAAACCTTCCAACCTGGAAGGCTAATGGTTACGTAGGACCGAAGAGGGGGTAGGGTGGGGGTTGGGGTGGGGGGGGGGGGGGGGTGGAGGGAGGTGAGCGCAGCGTAAGGGTGCGCAAGCTAAGACCCACGGCTACAAGGAATGCAGAGTCCAGTTAATAACATGGATCGTCATATGCCCACGACCAGTCGTTGGTCTTCAAATAGTGGTTGGCTGCAAGTTAGAAGTGTTGCAAGTTCTTGGTGCAGAATGTACCAGGGAAGACTTCCGCGGGCAGATGGTTCCAGACGGGGACAATTGCGTGAGGGTAGGCTCGACACAGGTTGTTTCTGGAGCGGACTGGAAGTTTATTTGCCTGTTGGTGTGCGTGAGCATTACATCTCTGGAAAGTAGATCGACTACGGGTGGAGTGGACTGTTCGATGTTGGGGCTATTGGGTTGGCAACATCCTATGTGAAGGGGATAGGCATCCGGACAATGCATCTTGTGCAGGAGACAAAGTGCTGCATCCATCCGACGAAGAGCAAAACTCGGGAGCCAACACATTGGGGCGATGGCTCGGATGGCCCGGGCTTGCACACGGTCGAGTCTCGCAAGATCGGATGGGGCCACTCCCATCCAGACAAGGGGGCAGTACTCCATTACTGGGCGCAAGAAAACATTTCAGGCTTGGATGCAACCGGGCATGTTTAGGAGGTGGAAATCCTTACACAAAGCGCCAAGTCGCTGTGTTGCCCGGAGGACTACGGTACGAAGGTAAGCCGACCATCGAAACTGATGCCTTAGATGTTCAGCTCCTCTTGTTTCGTCACATTAGATCCGTTGAAATCAATCAGTGGCATGTTCCATTGTGCGCGGTGGAAGCTGACAGTCAGTGCCTGGGATTTGGCTGGTTCAAATTTTATTTTCCATTCTTGACCCGAGCGTATGTTGTTGACTGCTAGCTGGAGGGCTTGGGTGGTATCTTCTTGGGTGGTGGGGGTGATGGTGGCATACAGCGAAGTGTCGTCTGCGAACGAGGCTAGGTCAGCACCGGCTGGCACGTGGTCCTCGCAGTCACTCACGTATATGAGGAAGAGAGTGGGACCAAGAATACCGCTCTGGGGGACTCCAGCCTGAATCAGGAGCCTTGAGGATGTCTGGCCACAAATGACCACTTGAAGGTAGCGTTCACTGAAGTAGTTGCTGAGCCACTGGTGCAATTGCCCACGCAGGCCGTATACGTTGGACTTGTGTAGCACACGTGGGTGTGATACGCGATCAAACGCACCGGCTATGTCAACGGTGAGTATGCGTGCTGCGCCTTTCTCCCCAGCTGTATGCAGCCACTGGTAGTGGAGGCTGGTAGGGAGGTCGGCCGCACTATGACCGTGGCGAACTCCAAACTGTCTTGTGGAGAAGACGTTGTTCGACTCGAGGAAATTTGTGATTGTTCTGTTGATGATTGTCTCCATCACCTTGAACAGAATACAGGTGAGCGAAACTGGACGGTAATTGGAGGGGAGAGGCTTTGATTTCCGTTTCAATATAGGGACCCTGTTGGCAATCTTCCATGTCTTGGGCTGTATCCTAGTTTGGAAGCATTGGGTAAACAACGTAGAAAGAGGTTGCGCCAGTCCAGCAGAGCATATTTTCAACACTCGTGCCGGTATCCCATCCGGCGCTGTTGCCTTTGATGGGTTGAGCTGGCGAAGGGTGCATTCAACAGCAGCCAAACGGAAACGGACATCCGAAAGAGCCTGGTCAGTTCTAGGGCTGACATAATAATTATGGGAATGGGGCTGACAGGTCATCTTGGCCGAGACTGCATTTGCTTGGAAAACTAGTAGCGGGCAGTGCACTCTGCTTTGTCTGCGCTGGCTGTGTACTCACGTCCATCGGGATCACGTAATGTCGGAACAGATTAACTACGCCCAATACCAGAGGCACGCTTGATGGTGCGCCACCAGTCACTGGGTGCCAGCTGCTTTGAGGTCATTTTCTGTCTCAGTTCGCCATGAAAGCACTCTTGGCAATTTTAGGACAGGCAATCGTTGACAGCCGTGCATATTGGTGAGCTGACTGCCGATCGTCATCAGCCTGGTCGCCTCTCAGGCACCTCCTTGTACGTCGTTTCCTCACCGTGGCAGCAGTGCACTCGTAGGTCCACCATGGAAGATTTGATGCTTGGGTTTTCAGAATTTTAGAGGGGATTAATCTCTTCATAACCTCCAGGATCTTCTCTGATATGCCAGTGTATGACAGGTCTGGGTCAGTCCGAGCAATAGCTGCCCAATTGGTGGTTGTGAAGAAGTGACAGAGCCTGGCCCAATCAGCATGCTGATACCTCCATACTTTTCTTGATATGGGAGGCTCGGTTGATGCACGGATCTGGAAGTCAGCAAGTAGACAGGCATGTCAGATTTGCCAAGAGGTGGCAAGACAGTAACCAATGATTCTACGGGTAGGTCGGACATAATCAGGTCCAGTGTGTTGCGGCCACCCGTTGGTTGGTCGACTAGCTGCTCAAGACGGTGCGGGTATCACATGTGTTCTACATGCTCGCCGGCTCTAGTAGACAAGCCTCTGGTACGGGCAAAGCAAATATGCTTACATATGACACAAAATCTCAATACCAAAAAAATAATCAAAACGCCAGGAATCTGAAGATAAAGACTCAATCCAATCCTGTGTTACCGTAACGGGAACTGACACCCAACAGAAATCTAAGAAGATGGCAAGGACAGACAGTTGGCGGTCACGCGGCAATAAAAAATCACCAAACGTAAGCACTAACAATGTTGAAACATGGTTGCAGGATACAAACTACAAGTAAGCAAGCAAAGCCTACAAAGAACAAATCAGACAGTTAATTCACACAGTTAATAATCGTCTAGACCGCTGACATGGACAAGCAGCGGTGCAAGAAGCCGTGGTCTGGCCAACGGCCATACGACCCCCTGCACCCGCAGAAGCATGTTATAGCCTAACGGAGCAGGGTAAACGACAGGAGGCTCCAAAGCACACCCATTACTGTTCTTGATCTGGGAGGCTCATTGCTCTAGTTGTTCTGCTACTGTGGAGCTCCTCTAGGTTATGTACATTGAAGTCCCCAGCAACTATCACAGCAGAGTTGCGACAGGCTGTGGAGGTGAAGCCCCTGCAGATCACGTCGAAGATGCTGGTGTCTGTTGTGGAATACAGCTGTGGAATTAACTGCCGCCAGCTTTCTAGACTCCGCCCCAACTCGCAAAAATCTTGAAAAGTTAATGCAACCTCAACGATTACCTCCGCCGACAGGATTGGCGATGGTCCACCGACATTCTGCCTGTCAACCCACCTACATTTTAGTGCCCCATATATTTTGCTGACCCTTACAGCTCTATCTTTTGTTTTTGTGCTTGTTTTTGGCCATGATGCCGAGACCTCAGGTCGGCAGAACAATCATCATCATCGCTGCTGCGTCTCGCTGCATCCCCTACGCAGTAG